>NC_087255.1:11899700-12182200 GCF_037042905.1 Lytechinus pictus
TCTATGTAAGCATACGAGTATCTGGGCCCCGTCTTACAAAGAGTTCTGATTGATCCAATCAACCTCAACTGTATGGAAATCCATCCACATCATATTTTTTTCTGCAAGAAATTTGCACAATGTCCTTTGAAAACAAAAAGAAGCATACTGAATTGTCAAGAAAACAGCGAATGTTCGAACATACATATCTAGAAAATATTTTGAACCTGTATTTTAGATGTTGGTGTTGCTGGCCTTCCATAGTTGTGGTTGATTGGATCAATCGCAACTCTTTGTACGACAGGGCCCAGGAGAAGTGTATCGAATTTGGGATACTTAGCAAATCAGAATTTACCTGCAGACCTTGGCTGGTTTGAGGATGTAGTTATGGTAAGAATTCTTGAGATTCTCCTTCACAGCCACAAACATGTCTTGTGAGAAGTTGAAGTTTGTTATGGCCTCTACGATAGTCTTAAAGAGAAGCTGACAGAATGAGGAAGGGAAAAGAGAAATTCATAAACACTCAAATGCAGTAGCTCTTCACCAGACCCTAAATCAAATTCCCAGCATTTCAAGAAAACAAAGTTTCCTAATTTTTCCACGATTTTTCCCTGATAAAGTCTCAAAATTCAATGATCATTATTTCAACTAATTTCCACTTTCACATACATGGTGCAACTCCCTATAACTTCAATCTACCAAAAATAATTATAATTATCCACACCCATAATAAAAGTGATTACTTATTACGGTGCACGGGTCCAACTGTCAGTGCTCATGGTGCTTGAAGAAAATAAATATACACATGAACAATAATTTGGTGGATTCGCAATACAGTGCGCCATCTATCCGTTGCAGCAAATAGTTGAAATCTTTAACTCTGGGGTCGACATCGCGCGCTGGCGCAGGCAGCGCACAGTGTGACTGTGATGCTTCAAAAATGATAACTATATGGCAAAGTCGGACAAAGAATTCACCAAAAACAGACTAAATTCCACAAAGAAATATGCAGACATATTTCTCTCCCACCTCGTGGACCCTAGTAAACAGCAATATATGCGAGCCGGTCGAGCCACGTCAGCCAGCGCGCAATAATCGCATGCACGCATGCACAACAGATGTCGACTTTTTTCCATGGGGCATTGCGAATTACGACCTGTCCACTGCAACTGATAGATGGCGCACTGTATTATGAAACACCTACCAGGGTGGAGAATGACAAATGTAGATAAATGCGAGTGCTGCTATGGGAATCGAACCCAGGACCTCGTGGTTGTAAGTCCGGAGGCTTATCCTCACCAACTCTAACAATATAAGCATTTGATTTTAATCATTATATCAACTTACCGGAAGCTTGTGATCAAAGCCATCGAGCCTGATCTCAAGCCCTGTCTCCATGGCCTTCAATGTGTAATTCAGCTCGGCCGCCTCGGCTTCATACGCTGTATCCGTCAACTGATGCTCCAGGAGAGACACAAAGAGGTCAAAGGTCACGGCGTGTTTAGGTGAGAGGTAAGCAAGCGGGGTCATCAAGTGGAAGTACATAGATGCTATTCAAGGGAAAGATAGACAAAGAGGTCAAAGGTCACATGTTTAAGTGAGAGGTTAGGCAGAAGGGCCATCAAATGGAAGTGCATGAATGCTATTCAAGGGGAAAACAACATCTGAAAAAAAGAACTTGTGGAATGGCCCTGGAGGTCTTGTCTGAATTACGTAATTAAATATAGCTTTTGGGACATCTAATTGTCAAACATTACCTTGTTCAATTTAAATTCATACATGAACATACAAAATCAAACAGGTACAAATACTTGTCACATTTTTCTATTTTCATAATTAGAAGCTTACTTTATAAAAGCTACGTAGGATGGACGGATGAATAAATGGATGTGATTGAATACTTTGGAGTAATGGCAAAATATAAATTGTTCGGCATTGATTAATAAAAAGATCTGAAATGACCTTTGACCTTGTCCCAGTCATCTGCAATTCTCTTTGATATAATTGTGAATAAATATTCCAAATGTGATAGTGTCCTAGGTACAAACACTGATAATAATCTTTTACTAGTAAATATCATTATAACTACCTCTTGGCATGTTGAACTTTGTGTCACGGCGATACCATAACTTGCTGTATCCATTATCCAAGATGCACGTTGGGTAATCGGTGTCTGGTACATCTGCTTTCTTCAGTTCAAACTCAGTTGCTATAAAAAGAATTAATAAAAAAATGCAGGATATCAATAAAGAACACATTTGTTACAAAAGTGATGAGTACCGTCCCAGGTTGTCTGAAAACCCTCAAAGCTTATTTCAAAGAGATTGGATATGCACGTATGTCCAATATCAGGTTTAAGCGTGGAGTTCATTAAAAAATTTCAAAGACATTGCAAAGTATATCCATCAATCGATTTTCACTCCAAGATACACATTGTCCAATATTCTCAAGAGGTTTCAATTGTACCGTGGTACAAAAGCATGGACTATGCAGATTTGTGTACATAATTATGCTTATTTCATCGCATACACTAAGAGAAGTCAACTTATAAATGCGCGCTTTTGGCAAAGGGTACCTAATTAAGGTGCAATTATCAGGGAAATCTGCATTAGCCATGGTTTTGTACCATGGTACAATTGAAATCTCTTTTGAGAATACGGGCCGTTAAAACTCAATACGAGTATGGTCGCATTACAAAGACGCATCATATGTATAACATTGCTTCAACCATGAAATGATGTCAATCTGCAAAGCCTAACCCAGTGGCTTTTAATATAAAGAAATCGTAAGCTCCTATAAGGAGGCGCGATAGCTCAGTTGGTAGAGCGGGGGTTTCGGATGCCGGTGACCCGGGTTCGATTCCCAAGTGGTGCGCTAGTGCCCTTTGGTAAGGCATTTATCCTCATTACCAGGTCCCTCGGAGAGGACCTTAAGCCGTTGGTCCCCTGGTTGCTTGCTCACAGGCATTCGTGCTTTCTTTGCAGTCAGGTAAAAAACCTCGGTAAAACAAAACAGATAAGATTCATCCTTGTTTAACGAGATCAGGGGCCCGTTTCATAAAGGACTTAAGACTGTTATAACTTTGCCATTAAGGCTTCTACCACGGTAACAGGGCTCAGCGGTCAATCATAATCAAGGTTTCCATTATAAATGTAATAAATTCAAAGTTACCATAGAACAGGCCCCAACACTCATGTCTAATTTCTGCAACTCCACAATCATTACCCCAGCTTTAGCATCGCTGCCAATAACATAATTTTAGCATTTCAAGAAATAAATTCTTTCCTGGATACCCTTTTACCTCACCTGGGTCAAGTGAGGCAATTGTAGATCAATGTCTTTTCAGAGGAAGTAAAACTTACCAATGAATTTATTGGGCGTTGGAAGGTACAATTCAGGGTTCAAACCGGCATCTAGATATTAAATGGAGAAAAATAATCAAAAAACAGCCATCACTGTGATAGTGCAAGCAACTCTAAACAGTGCTTCTCTTATAAATATATCTAATCTCAAGAATCAATCTTATTTTTGAGAAATTCCCCCCAATTACTTCATGTATGGCTTTATTCAGTGACAATAATTCAGGAAATATGAAACAAGAAATAGTCATCAACTTTGCAAAAAATCTTTTTTGTCAGTCATACCTGTACTCTCCATTTCTTAAATTATTCTTAAAGGACAAGTCCACCCCAACAAAAATTTGATTTGAATAAACAGAGAAAAATCAAACAAAAATAACGATGAAAATTTCATCAAAATCGGATGTAAAATAAAAAAGTTATGGCATTTTGAAGTTTCGCTTATTTTTCACAAAACAGTGATATGCACAACTCAGTGACATGCAAATGGGTCAGTCAATGATGTCCATCACTCACTATTTCTTTTGTTTTATATTGTTTGAATTATACAATATTTCATTTTTACAGATTTGACAATAAGGACCAAGTTGACTGAACCATATAGTATTAAACAATGCTAGTTCCACATGATCAGGGAGGAATTAATCAATGTTTCACTTGACAATGGGGAGAAAATTAGAATATTTCATATAATAAAATACAAACGAAATAGTGAGTGGATGACGTCATCAGTCTCCTCATTTGCATACTGACCAGGATGTGCATATAAATGTTTTGTGAAATTAAGCGAAACTTTACAATGTCATAACTTTCTTATTTTACATCCGATTTTGATGAAATTTTCAGTGTTACGCTTGATGGATTTTTCTCTTTTTATTTGAATCAACTTTTTGTTGGGGTGGACTTGTCCTTTAATACCATATAAAACTTACACTACATTTAATACACTGATTCCTATATATCCCCTTCAAACTTTGTTTGGCAGGAATAGGCCTAGAGATGTATACCCCTCCAAACTTCCATTAGCTGGGGTATGGTAATAAAATATACACCTTGCTCTCCTTTTTAATATCATATAAAACATACTTTTTTATTAAAACAATACCATATATAACTCACTCCGTATATTCGCCATCAACTCTTCCGGGATGTCCTGAACGGTGAACTCTGTACCAAACCATTCCTCCTTCTGATCCGTCTCCCCAATAAACTCTTTAGATGAAATGATGATGTTTGCCGTCTCCGGAGAAAAGTAATCGGTACATTCCTTGATCACCTGACATGTATGGTGGAGTGGAAATAATGAAGGAAAAAAAATCATAGCGGATTGTAAGGAAAGTATTCCTATAGTTCGAAGATGCAAATAGAGAAATGATCCCGATCTATAGGAATACTCATGAATATTCATGATCTTGAGCTGCGATCCCAGCGCACGCGCAATTTGCGTTTGCCATGTTTTGGAATCGGCAGCGAACAATACGTGTGAGGAAATAGCAACTGGCTTTAAATCATTGATTTTGAGACTGATATAAGAACAAGAAGTGAAACAGGGTGAAATGTAAGAGTTGTTATGGATCATTTGTAAGGTCATGTCGTTGCAAGTCTTTTTTTATTAGATGACACAAAGTGACACCTTTTGTCCCTTGGAGTGTCGGAACGAGTTACCTAGCCTGATAGTTCTGGTAGGTGTAGCGGTAGTGAAGTGTACTGGAGCCTAAAGTGTGAGTGGAGCCCACACGAACCATCACCTGAGGGAGTTTGGAGTGGACTTGTCATCGAATAAATTTGGTTGTTTTTGAAACCCTGAAGTGTTTTTTGAGTGATTACCTGTGGCTTGTATTCTGTCTGTATGAGAGGTCCTGTGATGTATTCCTGAGGGGGGTAGAGATGCATCCTCTCTGACATGTCATCTACATTATCAATAGGATCCATCTATGAAACAAAGGTAAAACCAAGTAAAAACATAGGCCTGCACTTTCAAAAGGAAGTTTTGATTTAATTATGGTACAAAACCATGGACTATGTAGATATCTTTTATTACCACGCTTCATTAAAGCATAAATTTGGCATCCTTGCAAAAAGAGTGCATTCATGATTGGACTTTTCTAAACATGTGAGGAAATAAGCGTAATTATGTACAAGAAATCTGGATAGTTATTACCACCATCATCATGATCGTTTTTGTTACCATCATTATCACAAGGCCATTCTTGGTAACGTGTGTGACCAAACTTATGACAAATCTTGACTTTAATTAGTCATCTTTCATTTGGAAATATTTTTTGCTGTCTCCATTATGCAGGTTCAATGTCAGGAAAGAAGTGGGTCACGTGTGTGACTTCAAACAGAAGCATGCTTTTGAAAGTTTCATTTCATTCTGAAATTCCTGTGAATTTGAAAATGAAAATTAAACTTTCAAAATCATCATAATTAGTTATACATCTCTAAATTTTTAGATTTATAACTAATTAAAATCACATTTGGTCATAATTTCTGTCTTACACGTGACCAAGAATGGCCCACCACCACAATTATCATTAACACCATCATCATCATCATCATCATCATCATCATCATCATCATCATCATCATCACCATCATCATCATCATCATCATCATCATCATCATCATCATCATCATCATCATCATCATCATCATCATCATCATCATCATCACCATCACCACCATCATCATTATCATCACTACCATCATCATCATCATCATCATCATCACCATCACCACCATCCACCATCATCATCATCACCATTATTACCACCACCACCATCATCATCATCATTATCATCACTACCATCATCATCATCATCATCATCACCATCATCACCATCATCATCATCATCATCATCATCACCATCATTATCATCATCATCATCATCACCATCATCATCATCATCATCATCATCATCATCATCATCATCATCATCATCATCACCATCATCATCATCATCATCATCATCATCACCATCATCATCATCATCATCATCATCACCATCATCCACCATCATCATCATCACCATTATTACCACCACCACCATCATCATCATCATTATCATCACTACCATCATCATCACCACTATTACCATCATCATCATCATCACCATCATCATTATCATCATTACTATTAAAATCATTATCACCATGACCAACAAATTCTTCTCATCACCACAATCATAAAAATTATCATGATTACAATCCTCATAAACAAATTGACTGTAATCAGCTTAAACCCGTGAAAGTCTGAATCTAGACTAACCTCTGAGAAGAACCTAAAGGTGTTGTCCCCCACCGTCTTGATCTCATCAAATATCCTGCGGATAAAACAAAATCACAAATGTTTGATCTCGTTCTCATCTATTTTCTTGAACTGCTTTCCCTTAAATCACTTTGACAAACCCGTTAAGAAGATCGTATCACTTGCATTCTCATCATAATCTCCTGGGCACCGTCTTACAAAGAGTTGTGATTGATCCGATCAATCGCAACTATGGAAAGCCAGCAAAGTCAACATATAAAATGCATGTTTGCTCAAATTGTTTTTCTAGATATGAATGTATATCCATAAATTCATTGATTTCTTGACAATTTTGTGTGTTCTCCTTTGTTTACAAATCACATTTTGCAAATTTCCTGAGAAAAAATTATGAGACTGATGGATTTCCATAGAGTTACGATTGATTGAATCAATTGTAGCTCTTTGTAAGACGGGGCCCCGAACTGGATTCCAGAACAACTTCACGTAAAGTGGCCTTGACACCATTCTCATTACGCTTTCTAAAACTAGTTTACTGGAAACCGTTTCAGGAATCCAGTTAGGAAGATCGCTTTGCTAGCGTTCCCACTTGAGCACACGAAAATGGTTTTCAAAATCACTTCACGTAAAACGATCTTGTTGCTAAGGAAACGCTCTCAGTGGGGTGACACGTTTCACACGAAATTCACCTGTCGTGTGGAGTAGCGTGCTCAACATGTGCGAAGATCGCTTCACGAAGAACGGTTGTGTCCTCACTTGCGCTAAAACCAGATTACCGGGGTGAAGCGATCTTGAAAACTACATCGCGAGGTGGTTTTCCGAACTGGTTTGGAAGATCGCTTCGAAGACCGATTTGACCGTTCTCACTACGCGTTAAACTAGTTTCCAGTAAACTAGTTTTAGGAACGTAGTGAGAATGGTGTTCTTGTTGCCAAGGGAATGCCCTTAGTGGGGTCACATGTTTTGCTCAAAATTTTAAACCACAGCGTAGGTATTATTATCAGTATTCTACACACAGAGACCCATATTCTGTAGTCAGGTTCAACCTAGATCATGGTCTAACTCTGTGCAAAAATTATTGGAAGCCAAAATCTCAAAATTTCTGCTTATATTGCATATTTCTTATATTTACTATTTTGTTTAATTTTGGTTTCATAATTAAGAAAATATTTCAGTTATCATTCTGGGACAGTTATAAATGACTTCATACCTGCCAACCTTTGATAATAAAAAATCAGTATCAAAGTTCCGAGGGCGCCAAGCGGGTGTCCGGTCCGCTCCAATGGTATAGCCTATAGGGACTCTTTGCATTTTCAGCATGTAAAAGTAGCATTTCCCTACACTTTTAAAAGCAAATTTACCCTCATTACCACACCAGAGGATGACCTACATGTAGAATCTACCTTTATTTATCAATTAAAAATTTAAAAAAGGTCTTTAAAATATCACTTTTGTAACATAAACCACCCAGTTTCATTCAGGTGTGATATATCTATATAGACTTAAGGATAATTTTATTTGTTCATCAGAGCTCTCTAAAAACTTTGATTTTTGAGCATATTTTTGTGAGGCCCTCTATTGGTGGAAAGTGAGATTGATGCAGATCTTCATCTTCACACATTCTATTTTCAATTAGACAAAAAAATAATTTCAAGATTTTATGATGAATTTAGATTAAAAGTTATCCCTACTGTATTACAAAACTGACAAGCCAAAAAAATCAAACATTTCCTATCCAGCCTATCAATCATGCATCAAGAGAAAATAAGCCAAACATTGCCATTGTCTTATTCATGTTATTTCACCACACAGGGGTTACTGACTGAGGACAAGGTTATATCATAACCTACATTTAATAAGTGCTTGTTGGTAGAAGAAAGCAGATTTTCAACCATGACAAAAACGGAGCCGAAGCTAACGGCTGCATGCGCCCGACCCGCACCCACCATTGCACTTGCGGTGCGCCGGTAAAAGACGGGGAGGCTGAGGCGCAGCCACTGGGCGGGCGGGCGCCGGGAGTTCAGGCATGGTTTAGGCAAGAGAAGCAAGTAAAGTAGATTTGGCGTTCGGCTCCGAAGGTTCAACCCGAGATCGAAAGTTGATCATCTTTCTTCCTAAAAAAATTGACAATTATTCGAAAAATAAAGTACAGATCAATGTTAAATTGCGTAGGGAAAGATCTAACTTAATTGCGTCGGTACGCGGCCGGGCGGGGGCCGGTGTTCAACGACCTGCCGTTCATATCATCAGCAGACTCAGCGATATACCACTGTAATCACCAACACACTCTAGATATGTACGATACATCACTAACTCACTCCCACACTACAAAATCATCCGGCGACATGGGCAAAAACCTCAAATAAAAAGTGAAATTTTCTTACCTAAATCACCTTGTTTCGCGTAAAAAATATCACCATCGGTGATTCTTAACATCATAGTTAGGAAACAAGGGGTCTAAAAAGTTTACTCTTTCACGGTTTTTCCGATGTTCGTGGATTATGAAAACATGTTCTCACTAAAAACTGGCTCTTTCGCTAGTCAATGTCAGCCGCCATTTTTTTCTGGAAGTCAACGCTAAAGACAACACCTTAAAATGTAGCGCCCTAAGTGCTGCCGTTGCGTGTATGCTCGTTAATTTTCACATGCATTTGCAATGGAACTGCGCACTTAGCAGTGTTCGCGCGCCGTTTAAAGTCGCTCTCTGTGTATATCGTGTAGCTAGCGCATTTGCGTTGCCGTGCGCTCCAGTCGTTTATGCGTTAGTCGCATCTTACAGCCGTGCATACGTTAGTCGCATTATACAGCCGTTTCAATAATTTCAACACTATATTGATTAACCCAAAAATCAGAATTTTTGTTTTAAAATTCGGAATTCGGAAAGGAGGTCGAAAAATCGGTATAATTCCGCCAAAATCGGAATGGTTGGCAGGTATGTGACTTTAGTGTCATAAGAGTTAACAAATTGAACATGTACTAAAAAAGATTTGTGCCGCAATTGGCTCTCCATAGTTTAACTACAACTTTAAATCAGGGTTTAGTTAAACCCGAGTTCAGATTATGGGCCGTTGCATAATGAATAGCACGGCCAACATGCACACTTTAAATGAGGCAAAGCAGTCTTGAAAACCACATCGCAAGGTGGATTTCCAAACTGGTTTGAAAGACAACTTAAGGTCACTTCCAAGACTGCTTCGAGCGTTCCTATTTACCGTTTAACTGGTTTCAAGTAAACTGATATAAATTAAACTGGTTTATGAACGTAGATGAGGATGGGGTCATACTGATAAATCATAATGAACCAGAGCAAAGAAAAAAATATATTACCCAATTAGACAATATTTCATTTTGATTCATACATTTCAATTTGTTTGATCAAGGTGAGCTTGATAATGTCAAAATCATGACGGCATCGTTATGGGGTTTAGCTAGATTAAAATATAACTATTTCTTTTAAAAATATATTGTCTTAGTAATAAGATTTAATAAACTTGTTCAGAGATCAAACATTGTAAAGCACTGCATGAATCTCCCTAACAAAGTACATTGAAAATAAAAACCAGATATAAAAGAAATAAAATCAAACACAAACCCTTTACCTCACATACAACAAACCATAAAATCAAGCTTCAATTGCGCAATCAACAGCTGAGATCTTTAGGAGACCCTTCCCTTCCCTGAAAGACTAATTATAATAGTTCGTATTTATAAAGCGCCTATTCTGCGAAATACAAAGTACTTTGAGGTGTCATCCCTGGTCAGCATAGAAGATAAAATATTTACAAATTACCAAGCAGTGACAGTATTATACAGTGACGTATCAGGATATCAGAAAAGGTAGGCCTTCACGTTTTGTTTGAATTTATTCAAGGTTGCTGAGGAGAGGAGGGAGCTTATTCCACAGCCTTGGAGCAGTAGAGGAGAAAGCTGCATAGGAGGGTAATTTGTAGGTGCATGGTACAGTAAAAGTCATTGACAAAGAAAGACTAAATTACCTCTTTTGTGGACCTTCCTTGTGCAGCATATTGATGTATTGAAAGATGATCACCAACACCTTCAATATTAAAAAGATGAGAATATGACAGAGGGTGTGAGCAAATGTACTATAGAGAACTGAAATGTGACGTCATCAATTTTTTTTTTGGTATTTTACCAATTTTTTTTACCATACTTCTGTTGGGCATGATGAGATCCCTCTAAAACCCAAATTTGGTGGGAATTGGTCCATGGGGCCCCAAGATACATGTATGACCTAATGAATACATAATTAGCCCCATTTAGGTCAATGTATTATTGGTCTGGTTCCTAACATTTAGAACCAGGCCAATAATACATTGACTTCCATGGGGCTAATGAGGTATTCATATCTAAGGGCCCCATGGACCGATTCCCACCAAATTTTGGTAGTGGAGGTATTTAATCATGCTCTTTCGAAATATGGTATCAAAAATGCTGATATGCAAAAAAAAAGTTTTTGTGACACTTTGGTACTGTATTTATATCAGGGTAGGAAGTAATGTCATTTTATTGGGCCTATTCCATTACAAATTGGGGATCGCTAAATATTTGAGAGTTGTTTCTTTCATTTCAAGGGCTATTTTTTCGAGCACCAATTATGCTGTAAAAGCATTTCTTATCAATCTGTTGTATGTAGAAGAGTGATTTTCTACAATTTTTGAAATAATTTATTTATAGTTGCAGGAAAAATTTGATTTCATTAGAAAGTATGTATAACCAAGGTTATTTGCCAATATATCATCCTAGATCTAGATCTGGTATGCCTACATTAACTGAACTTTGTGAAATCATGAAATCTAAACTGAAAAGGGGTTGCATTGAAGATCACCAACAAAGTTAATTAAAAGACCCAACATTGTGCTCGAATTTCATGCTTGTTTTGCTAATTTCTCAGCAATTACATGATTTCTTCCAGAATACTTAGGCACATATTCCTTATTTATACAGACACTTGGATAGTCATTTAAATAGATTCTATACACACTCATTTTTTAATTTAACATCAACCGGCATTTCTCTTTAAAGCTGAATCTACCTCATTTACTCTCTTTAGTCCTTCATCTGATAGTACAATATTGAAGTTGAATGCAGCATAAGTCTCGTTGTGTTCGGTGCTATTTTCAGAGTTCCCGCAGAACAATCTCAAGGCAAGAGCTCTGCAAATTTCAGCAAAAATAAAACGGATAACAACATTTTTGTTGAAGGTATTATTCACAGCTTTAGTCCCTTCTACTACAATTCACAAAAATGGGACTAATAATAGCCAAAGACTGTTTTGTTTGATATTGATAAGGGGAATCAGTGCAAACAAAATATGTCAAGTGCAGGGGTACAATAAGCTGGACAAAGAAGGACAACCTTAAGCATCTCACACTTTGTGAAAGCAAAGATTACCAGTGGAACTGAACTTTTGTTAGTTTTTTCTGATTCATTCCGGTTTATTGCAAAAAACTTCCTTCTTAAAACAGTCCGGGGGGCCGTTTCATAAAGCTGTTCATAAGTTAAGAGCGACTTTCAGAACGTCTGGTGAACCTTTCTTATGCGGTAAACCATCGTCAAATCAATACCATTTACCACAAGAAAGGATCACCAGTCGTTCTTAAAGTCACTCTTAACTTAAAAACAGCTTTATAAGACACCCACCTGAGACTGATACAAACAAAGTCAAAATGAGATAAGTGAAGCAAAAAAGTGAAATAATGATAATAGTGAATTATTCAATATACATGATATAGGCATATTGCACTTACAGAGTATAAGCTAAATATATCAAAAATATTATATATATATACTGAACTCGTGATTTAATAATAAGTAATGAAATGAGAATGCAGATGTTGACATATCAGTGGTCTGTTAGATGGACATTTTATTTGGGACATGTTTTATATTATTCATATAAAGCAGTTGGGACCAACTCAACTTCAACATAACTACATGACGTCACACATTGCAGTCCCTCACACACAGTTTGTGCATTTAGAAAATACAGAGGAGTGAGTGGTCACAAATAAAAAGATCTGAAAAAAGCTGAAGAGTGTTGAAAAAGTCTGAAATAGAAAGAGCTCCCATACTTTTTGTACAGAAGCCCTAAATAAGCTGAAATTAAGTTAAAAATCAAAACATCTGAAATCAGCTAAAAATCTGAACTCTCACACCCCTGATGATATAATTGTCCTCTGTACAATGAAAGCCTCATAAGCAAACTTTTACCCCAAATCAGGTAAACTTTTTTTTAAATAAAAAAACGTCTTTTCTTGTGTGTATTTACCGTTTCTTGAGAAGAGCCATAATGCTTCCTTGACCTTCATGACCCAGGAGCCAGCCAAGATAATGAAGAGGTTTACATCTGTTTAGAAAGCAACAAGAAAGCATCATGACAAGTACTATTAATTTATTCAGGATACAAACAGCTAGAGTTTTCAAGGTTTTATTCATACCATACATACACCTTTATACATCTACAAATAAATTTACCAATAATAACTTAATTGAATGAACATAGATATTCCTAGACAAGTTAATTAAGAAGTTTACATCTATTTTGTAAGCAATTCATTTTCAACTGATGTCACACAAGATCTGCTGACATTAAAGTATACATGTGAGACTTCAAATAGCTCTACTGACATGAAAGTCTACAGGTGGGACTACATATGGTAGTCTCACATTTAAACTTTCATGTCTGTAGATCTAGTGTTTATCTAAAATGATCTTTCATGGGCAAGAAAGAAGGCAATATTCTTCATTTTCTTGATAGTAATACAATTTCAAGAAAATATGAAAATAGATAGCCATTTTATGGATGCAAAGAGGTGAAATGTAAAATTTCAGCAAGTTTGGGGATTTTTTTCTTTTTAATGTACAATGTATTTCTAAACCCCACCTGTTTATTGTGTTTAAACTGCTTTCAAAATAGAATCTGGCCTAGATATATCTGCATACATGTTATCACTTTTGAATTTCTTTACATTGGAATTGAAAATAAAGACTTGAAGTTGAACCATGTAAGGTGGCTCAGTGGTAGAGCGTCCACCTCATGAACGAGAGATCGTAGGTTCAATCCTTGGCTGGGTCATATCAAAGACTTATAAAAATGGGACCTTCTACTTAGGTGTCCACATTTAGATAGGAGAAGGGTAATAATAACATATTATATTATGCAGGGCCCGCAGGTAAAGCAGTTTCCTAACTGAAGTAGCTACCTTGGGTAAATAAAACATTATTATTATTATTTATTCTGAACCCTAGCTTACCTGTAATGCTTCTGCTGTGACGGTAGAGACCATGTAAGATCAAGTGTGTGTTCATCTTGAACTGGTATAACTGAAACATGATAAAATAATAATAATAATAGAACTTGGTCTTATATAGCACTTTTCATGAAATCCGTATCAAAGCGCTTTTCAATGTAGAAAATTTGAATATACAAACAAAAGATAATTAGAAATTACATATTAAACATATGAAAACTTCAAGGTCACTGTATAGGGAGCACTGGCGGATCCATGGGGGGGGGGGGGCCAAAGCCGGGCCGTGACCCCCCCCCCTTTGACAAGCACAATTAAAATTTGTAAAGTAAAAATGCAGTCGAAACAGAAGTGTGCCCCCCCCCCCCTTTTTTTAAAGTGAAAACCTTTTTTTTTTTGCTTGTCAAATTAGAAAAATGTGCCCCCCTTGGAAAATCCTGGATTCGTCCCTGATAGCTAGCTATGTTGAATATGCTTTTTTCATGAGATAAGTCTTTAAATTGGATCTGATTAATATGCTCTTGGGGATAGAGCGAAGGGAAGCTGAAAGAGCATTCCAGAGGTGTGGGGTAAAGCTAGAAAAGGACCTTTCACCCAAAAAAATTTAGTTTCTGCTTTTTTGACAATTAAGAAATTCTGATCAAGATAGAGTTGATCTTGAACTAGTATAACTAATACATGATAGATTGATAATACTATTGATAACCACATTGCTGAAAATCAATAACAATTACTGAAGAAGATATAAAGACCAAGTGAGATAAACCGATGGCTTAAATATTCACATCTGAATGATATGCACCTTAAGACCCAAATAATCAACAAAATGAACAGCAATAATACTGCTGAACTGGTATAAGGCCAAAAAAAAAAATTATGTACCCTTGTCTGACAGACCGTAAAATGCGAAAAACAGGGCCAATATTTTTTTGGGGGGAAGCAGACCCAAAATATACAAATGCAATTTTGGGGGAGAAAATGTCAGAGTTGCATTCAACTCAATGGATAAACTTAATAAATAATCACATGAATGATATCCTTTGTGCAACACAGCAGTGAAGGTAATAACAAAAAATATTGACCGACTGACCCCCGATTTGGGGCTAATATGAAAACAAATTTCAGGACTAACTGAAAGATGATTGAATACTGATGAAATACATGATGAAATTGTAAATGTGTTCAACATCATCTGTTCTATGGATAAAGAATGTTTCATGCCAAAGATTAAAGCCTCTAAAATTGACTGCTTCATATAGAAAAGCAAAACTTTCAAATGTCATGATTTTGTTATTTCACATATGATCCTTATGAAATTGGTATTCTTGCATCATTTTTCTCTACTTATTAAAAGAAAAACAAGGTTTTGTAGTTAACTTGGCCTTAGCCCTAAAAAGACTGAAGGGCGGGCCTAAAAGGCTCTCTTAACAATTTTTTTTGCTAAATCCATAACATGAAATGATTGCGCCATATGACTTTGTGATAAACGAAAAAATAGATACCTTAAGTAGGAGAAAAATATAGATCAAGCTTACCTTTGTAAAGCTTATGGAATTTCTCATGTTGAAAAGGCTGTCCACAAGAACTAAATGACGGCTTCTCTAAACCACTACAAAGGAATAAAGGGAAACATGTTTGGTAAGGCAAAAACCTGGCTTAAATTTAGATTACAATATCACAGGATAGTTACTACAAAACATGTGACTGGTTTTAAAAACATCAAAATATTAAAGTCTCGACTATCAGTAATACTAAATTTTGGATTTCTGTATAAAAACAACTTTTCTTCTTTGTCTACAGTTAATAAAACAATTAATTTGAATATCTTCCCACTTTTAACATTTGTGAATTTCAATTTCATGGCAACTTATTTTTTTTAATGCTTTATTAAAGAAATCAACAAAATTCTACATACCGTTCAAAGTACAATACATACATGTATGAACTACGATTGCTACGATAGGGAATTCTTAATTTGTTATTGAATTTTTGTATACAATGTACTTTGTAAATAATGTTTGAATATGCTTGTATGTATGTGTTTGCATTTGTCATGAATTATGTGAAACTTTGTGTTATGTTATTGTTAATAATTTCACATTCGGAATGATTGAATGATATGCTTCAAGAAGTTTTATCTACTTACTTGTTTGGTATATTGCTGAACGATTCCCTAACCCATTGCTCTAAATCATCCAAAGAATCTAGAACAAAAATAAAACATTTCCAACCAATAATAAATATTTAATCAAGATTTTGTGATAATGTACCAAATTATAATAGGGGATTGGGTGGAAGATGATTTTTCTTATAAAAACAAGTGTAATGCCTGCATTATGCAATTCAACATAGTAGCGGTGCTAACTTTGAAAACAACTAAATTAAGGACAAATAATTTTCAAAAAGAGAGAAAAAAAACCATTCATTTGAAAGTAAAATCAAAAGTTTGACCTCAAATGACCTTGACTAAGAAACTTGATATTAATTTCATATTATTTGTGATATGTAACAACCATCTCATATAAGTTTTTTTTTCAATTTGATTTAATATCTTTAAATATTAGACAAAATACAAATTCTTATCCAAGTTAAATGATCTGAACATGATATTTACCCTTTACCAAGTAACCTGAATTTACACTTATCTAAATTCTTACATTTGTTAACCATTATATCCAAGTTTGAAATAATTTCAGTCCTACGTGAGTTACAATTTCAACATTCTCTTGAAAATTTGAAACTTCATATTTTTGTTAAATTGTTTTAAGTTGATATCACTTCGTTGACCCTGAGGAATATTGTTTTGGGGGATAGTGATTCTAGTTGTTACAGGAGGAATCAATTAGTTTTTTAATGGCCATATTTTTTTTTTCAATCGAAAAGTTTGCTTTTTGTCTCCCAGGCACAGGTGACACCAAACAAACAAAATAATAATAATGAAGAAAAAGAAGAGGAGAAGAAGGAGGAGAAGGGGGAGAAGAAGGAGAAGGGGGAGGAGGAGGAGAAGGAGGACAAGGAGAAGAAGAACAAGAAGAAGGAGGAGAAGAAGAAGAAGGAGAAGGAGATGAAGAAGAAGAAGAAGGAGGAGGAGAAGAAGGTGAAGGAGGAGAAGGAGAAGGTGAAGGAGGAGAAGGAGAAGAAGAAGGAGGAGGAGGAGAAGAAGAAGGAGGAGGAGGAGATAGAGAAGGAAAAGGAGACAGAGAAAGAAAAGGAGAAGAAATAATAATACAAATAACAATAACAATAATGAATTCATAAATTTACCTTTTGATTGGACTACCAGCGTCATGTAATGTGAAGAGTACATCTCTTTCCTGAACTGCTTAAGCCTCTCATGTACGTTGATATTCTTTGCTGCAGGATCAACCTTCAAGGATTTAGAGTTACCTAGATTTTATAATTCATCATAATAGATAGATAGTTGTTGAATTCGGTCAAAATTGGAATATATGTATTAAGTCAGTCAAAGCGTGTATGTAGTAGTATTTTATTCAGGGGAGCGTTACAAAAAAGGAGTTGACAAACATTTTATCTGACATATCCTGTTTTATCAAAACAGTTACCATAGTAATCTTGCTTCTCAGCCAATTAAAATCAAGGAAAGTTGCCAGATCCGACAACTTGACGGATAAAACTGTTGATGAAATGCTCTCCAAGTTTTAGGTCCTTAACAAGAGGGGCAGCCGGGAATTTCTGATCTTGCAGCTTAATCATATGGTTGGCAATTATAATAAACTTCTTCAATATATACTGCTGGGCTGTGGAAATGTGAAGCCCCCAGAACATAATACATGATCCATTGTGAAACAATTTTCAAAGAAATTATCATAGCACATGATAGGAACTTTCCAACCTATAAAATCTGAACAATCATAAGTCTGAATAGTGGTATGAATATTAAAACCAAATATTCAACTTGATTTCAAACCCTGTAAGAATAGAAGCAAATAAATTCCAATTCGTAATGACGTCATATTGGCTGCGTCTTGAAGCCGATTTGGACTTAACTCAGACCACAAGGCTTGCAGCAAATTGGAATTTTGCTTTAGTATTCCTTGCATTATGGCGAACTTCATATAAAATGATTTTACTTCACTGAACTTTTAAATTTTAAATCAAAGTGCAATTTTCTAAAAATCATGTCGTAGTTGGAGAGTGTGGTGAGTGCTGGGCATTGGATTTCAGGGATGTATAGAGTATTATGACCCCATTCTAATTACCATCCTAAAACTAGTTTACTGGAAACTAGTACTTTAGTGGAAACTAGTTTAATGTGTAATGAGAACGGTCAAAGCAGTCTTGGAAGCGATCTTCCAAACCGGTTCGGAAAACCACCTCGCGATGTAATTTTCAAGATCGCTTTGCCTTGTTAAACCGGTTTTAGTGTAAGTGAGGACACGACCGTCCTTCAGGAAGCGATCTTCGCACATGTTGTGTGTAGAATGCCTACGCTGCGGTTTCAAATTTCGCACGAAACTGAGAGCGTATCAATAGCAACAAGATCGCTGAGAGTGAAGCGACCGCTAAGTGGTTTTGAAAACCACTTTCGTGTGATCAAGTGGGAACGCTAGCAAAGCGATCTTCCAAACTGGTTTCCTGAACCGGTTTCCAGTAAACTAGTTTTAGAAAGTATAATGAGAACGGTGTCTTTGACTCACCCCAGGTGAACTTTCCCATTGGATGTCCTTCCTTACAGAAAACACTCATCATCTGCTGTTTACGATGATAGTCATTCTGAACACTCATCTGAAATTCTGAAGACAAAAAAAAGGGAATATTAATCCATGATACCTTTTACTCACTTCATCTCTTCTGGAATTTTACTTATTCGTATTAAAACATAATGTGTGTTTCTGCATTTACATTGTATGATTTGTGTGTGTTATGGACAAATAAATGATGATGATGATAATAATAATTATAATCAAAATGGTAAATATACAACTACTACTAATAATAATAATTTTGATTTTATTATTAATAACATTAATAAAGGATTATGGCTTTTATCACCATTCATTATCAATAATTTAAATAATAAATTTCTACATTCATAACGGGATGTGAAAAAGACAGGGTATTTAACAAAATACGTGTTGCTTCGTGGCCTGAAATTGCATCCATCTATTTGCCAATACTTGATAAATGGTAGGCCTATATGTAAGTTTTCTTGAACATTAGGAGCTTTATCCTTTCCAAACCATTATGAAAATTCAAAATCTTAACCTGGTTGAGTTTTTGATGATGATTCAATAACATGTTCAAGGTCCACTGACAATTCTCCATATTGCCTATAGCTGTCCGAATCTGGCTGCCAGTGGTGCTTTAATTTTTTATGAAGCATAATTATATATCGCACCGAGCCATGAAATCGGGAGTGTACGTCCAAATAGCAAATGATCAGATAGGGGAATTGCAGGTTGATTTAATATCGCTTGATATCGGATATATGCGATATGGAGCATTGCTTTCACTGGTCATCGAAGTGCAGAAAACCACCCCAAATAATCTGCATTATCTTCTCTGTATAAAAATATTAGATTATCGTATGCCCAGAGATGCCATCCTGATCAAGAACATTTCAGTGTTTTAAAGGCTGAAAATCAGTATTTTGGTAAGAAAATCAGTATCTTCACAGAAATACCATAGGACAGTACATAAACTGAAACTTTAGAAATCGGTAATTTGCATGAAACCAGCAGTAATCTTTCTCATTTTTCAGTAATAATTACTGAAAACCAGTACTACTTGGCAGCTCTGTATGCTATCACAATGAAAATTAAAAAAACACCCAAGGAAAATAAAAGAGGCAAACATGATAATTATGAGGATATATTTACCACTATCAACAGCTTCCAACTCTCTGTCGGTCGAATCTTGCTTTAGAAGGGGCTCTGTAAAGAACTGAGCAAACCTGTCCAATCCTTCTCGAAAATGCTTCTTCTGAATCTCAAACTGAAAAACAGTCTGCACGAGATGGAAATATATATTTCTTAAGTGATTTTGAATTGCGTTTTGATAGCTAAAGTCTGTCCAGGGCCCTGTTGCATAAAAGCTACTATTATATGGTAACTTTGCCATCCAATGGTAACTACCATGGTAACCAATCAAAATCATGGATTCCAGACAAGTTACCATTGGATGGCAAAGTTACCATAACGGTCACTGTTATGCAGCGGGGCCTTGGTCAATATTAGCATTTTCTCACTCAGCGACAAATGGAGCATTCAACGACATACTACCCACCACTGATGGTATACACACACCACACCCCACCCCTGATTGAACCTACATGATAGTATACAAACACTACCCCACCCCTGATAGCGTAATACCTAGCCTACCCCTGATAACACCTTCCCCCAACCCTGATATTACCCTACCCATGAAAGCATACATACCACACCCCACCCCAGATTACCCCTACCTGATAGTATACAAACCCTACCCCACCCCTGATAGCGGAATACCTAATCTACCCCTGATAACACCTTCCCCCAACCCTGATAGTACCCTACCCATGAAAGCATACATATCTCACCCTACCACTGATGGCATACATACCTTAACCCAACCCCCGATAGTACCGGACAGCATACATACCTTATCAAATCCTGTTGCGGCATTATCGCTTCCTCCATGCTTCTGGATGAACGCATCAAAGGAGTTTTCACAAGGATACTTCGCACTCCCCATAAACACCACTGAAAATAAAACCAAAAAACTCTTGTGAGATTGGACTCATCTCACAAAATGTCGAGGGGAGGGGGGGCTGAAAGCAGCCCCTTCACCCGTCCGAGTTAAAATTAATGAACATAGTAGCTTATGAAAAAGCACTGTTTAAAAATGTATGTTTTTATTCAAAGTATTTACCATTTCTTGAAAGGTCATCAATCTCTCAGGTACAAAAATCCTAATCAGGGGCCCATTTCACAAAGGACTTACAACTTGTAACTTTGCTATTATGGCAACTACCATGGCAACAGGGCTCAGCAACCAATCAAAATAAAGGTTACCACAGTAGTTGCCAAATGGCAAAGTCACAAAAATTGTTACTCTTTATGAAACAGGCCCCAGAAGTTTTAAATTACTCATATTATTTTAAGGTTGGTCATTTTGATTGTTAGGTTGTAATCATGTTCTACTGATCATGACGATTGCAAGGTTGCGACTTACTGTGTTCAAGAAAATGAGCAAAGCCTGGAATATCATCAGGGTCACTGAAGCTTCCAATACCGACACACAAAGCTGCTGCTGCCTGTCAACAAGAAAACATTGGTTCATGTACAAAGAACAGATATGGGTGGTGTTTCATAATGCTGTCTTTAGTTATGCACAATTATATGCACAACTGCAATATATTCTTAGGTGCTTAGTCAGCTACATATGATTACAATGTAGCACAAAAATCAAAGGTAAAGTCGTGCATAATTTTAAGCTTTGTGAAACTGCCCCCTTTAAAAAAAAGGGAAAACCGATATCAATGTATGAGCTGTGTATCATGAAGATCAGAAAGTTTCATACTGTAGTATCCATGGGAAGATTACAAAAATATCTGAGCCATTAACTGAACAATATCGGGTTGATTAGACATTAACTTTCACTTCTTGTAATGGTCGATTTGATTAATCTGTGAGATGAGTAATTTTGTTAGTTAAACAATGGAGAAAACACGAGAGTTCCAATTAAAAAAGTAACAATCTAAATGTCTCCTATTGTAATATTCATTGGGAGATTTTAAATAGGGAAAACCTGAGCGATACCTTAAGATACCAAAGATGTGATTCTTCTAAAGGCAGTTTTTAATTTTCTCCTGTGGTGATATGTTGCCAGAATATCTAATTTCAACCTATCCAACACATCTTATTCAATTCTTTTTTCTTGTTCATTTTTTGTTTAATATCAATTTTAATGACTTTGAATACCGTAAGTAACGGTCTATTAACCGCACCTTTTTCTCGGCGGGATAGAAGCAAAAGTCGGGGGTGCGGTTTATCCACGGTAGCCCGCCGTAACCCCTCCCGAACATGTAAGACGTCTGCCAGTTCACAACACATCGAGTGGCCGGGCGTAGCCGCCCAGGGCAATGTCATTTAGAGGGGTATGAGCCAGCTTATTTTTTTCTTTCTCGTTTGCTTTTCATAAGATACCATGTACACAACGCAACGAGAGAGACGGCACGAAGCCGTAAAAACAATTGGAAAAAATGCAAATTTCTTTGTTTCTTGAACCTTCCTGTAATCCCGTATCCAAAATTTATGCTAAGACATCGAATGCTAGACAAATTCTGAAAGTGATTGTGAGGTTGTGATGCAAGAAATGTGAATGTTTCTTCCTCCTACGCTGGGAAAGACACATCATAATTTGATAAGATGTACTGCTGGTACCGTATCGTAGTTTGCAATGTAAGAACAGCAGTGCTGTGTGTGTGTACACTGTGACTGTGAGGTGAGTGAGTGTGTAAGTGGCCAATATTGTCGGGACTTTTCTTTCTTGCTAACATTTAGATGAATTGATCAAGAACAGCAGATTTCCGCGTACCGGTAATCTCTTTGGATATCTTGAAATCTTTAACTGAGTTTTTGTTTCTTTGTACCTCAAATATGCATGTAAATGTGAGAAGGATTTTTTTTTTTTTTTTTTTTTTTAGTCCAAAGTTGGGGGTACGGTTAATACACGGGTGCGGTTTATAGTCCGTTACTTACAGTAATTTTTCAAATCAGCTCACAATTCTCCTCTCTTATGTTGTTGAGGATCATTTATCAATTTTTAAACTTCTCACCATCTTTGACCGTTTGTTTTTATTCTTCCTTTGGGGTAACTCTTCTCCTTCCTCCTCGTCTCCCCCTTCTGGTTCCTCCTCTTCCTCCTCCTCCTCTTCTTCTTCGATCTCCTCATCATCTGTTCCACAAGATTCAACCTTCCTTCTCTTTAAGCTTTCATCTTCTCCATCTTCTGCCATCTCCTCATCTTCTGTTCCACAACATCCGACATTCCTTCTTTTTAAGTTTTGATCTTTATCTTCTGCCATCTCCTCCTCCTCCTCCAATCCTTGATCTTCTTCTCCATCACCGTCATCATCATTGTTGTCTACATCCTTTATCAGTAGAGCAGTCAGGCCATTCTCCAGTTTTACAACCCTAGTGTCAAGGATAAATTCAATGGCAAATTTCTAATCATTATCAATATTAAGGCAAAATGCAGAGAATTTTTTTAAAATACAAATTAAATTTTTTATTGATGGTGAAACTAGAATGAGTACCAGAGAATTAAGAGCACTTTCTTTTTAATCTGAATTCTTACAATTTAACTGCCATAACAGTTTTGAAAAAAAAAATGAATATGGTGAGGAAGAAAAGAAAGACATTAAGAAGAGATAAAACTCAATCATTTTTTTTTGGGGGGGAGGGGGTGGGGAATTCTCAATAACTTGAAAGCAAGGTTATATCACAAAAATCGAAATGTGACTACTTCGCACAATTCCTAGTTGCATGCAGTTTAAAATACATCACCACTTTGGCCAGATAATTGATGTCTGTATCATATACATAAATGTTGATGGAAATTATCAATGACAAAGATTCAAAACTTATATTAAAAGCATCAGTGTGAAGGGGAAAAATATTTGTATCAGGCACTTGCTCACTGCAACCATCCTGCCTGTGGGGAATCTACAGGTAGGAATATGGTATGCCAATGCTGTACAGAGCACACACTTTAAAAATTCATTAAAATATCACTCTTGTGGCCAAAATTACTAATTTTCATACAGTTGCAATTTATTTTCATTAGTAAATTGGGAATAATTTTTGTATTCACCAGAGCGCTCAAAAACCTGAATATTTGGCATATTTTTGTGTACGCCCTCTATTGGTGGAAAGTACTAATATGGCAAGAAAATTTTCATTTTTCAATCTCTATTTTTAATTAGGAAAAAATAATTTAAAGAATCAAATTTACTTAAGAGCCAAGTTGATGAATAGCTGTAATGGAAACTGACAATGTAAAAAAAATTAAGAATTTGTCCCAAAGAAAAAGAGAAAATAAGCCAAACATTGCCAACCTTATCTTGCCACACGTACACAGTCATAGAGATGTAACAGAGAACAAGGTTATATCATAACCCACTCCTAGTACCAATGAGGTCCAAACATTAACATGTATGGACCTCTTAGACGACATTACCCAAATTATGGGTTGGACAAATGCTGTTCTGATTTCCAACCCAAGACTTTGGTAAATGTACGCATTAATACAAGTTGCAGTGTTAAGATATAACTTTTATTTGGTCGCATTTAATTTAGTAAGTTCTAAAAATAGTTGAAATTAAAATGGATTATTGTTAAACTTACATTTCAGGCCCTTTTTGTTGATTTTCGGTGAGCGTTCCACACACCTGCGACGAGTGATCAACTCCGAAGTGATACGCGTACTGGTCAGCTGATCGGTCAGGTGATCGGTTGGTTATCTTTTTGTCAGACGTTCATAATTTATGTTAAGCGTATCAATCTTCAGTATCTTGATTTCAAAGCATTAGTATTGCAGAGAAAAGTCATTATTGATTGGAATCAGTGGCGGAGGGGGGGGGGGTTGGGGTGAGCATTTCTGCCCCTTCCCCCTTTTGAGATTTATAGTAAACATTTTGGAATTAAATATGTTGTTAATACTAGTTATGTGCCCCCCCCCTCATGAGAATCACGTACAGCATTATTTGTAATGGGGATATTTTGTTCATATTCTTTTCTCTTTTTGGCCTTTTTTTTTGCTTGTCAAATTCAAAATTTTACTGGGAACAAATTAACAATATGACTTTCTATACATCACTTTTAGGGACAAACTTTTTTATGGGGGTGGGGGTTGGGGGCTTGCCAAATATAATCAATGGTGGAAAAAATGACCTTCTTTTTAGTGACAACTTTATAAAAAAATTGTCAAATTTTACGCGAGACAAAATGACCTTCGATCACTATTAGTTAAACACCATTTTCCGTTTTTTTTTTTTTGGGGGGGGGGGGGCTTGCCATATTTTACGTGGGACAAAATTACCTTCATTTTTTTAGTGACAATCTTTTTTTTCATTTGTCAAATTTTACGCGAGACAAAATTACCTTCGATCATTGCTATAGTTAAAACCTTTTTTTTTTTTTTTTTTTTTTTTTTGGGGGGAGGGGTTGCCAAATATCACGTGGACAAAATGACTTTCCCTTTTCTTATTTTTTTTTTTTGGGGGGGGCTTGCCGAATATTACGCGGACAAAATGACTTTCATTTTGAGTGACCATTTTTTTTTAACTTGTCAAACTTTACGCGAGACAATATAATGACCGTTTTTTTTTTTTTAGTAAGAACCTTTTTTGGGAGTTATCAAATTTTACTTGAGAAATTTCACCCCGCCCCCCCCCCTACTTAATTTGGAAAATCTTGGATGCGCCTCTATATAGTTTGAATCATAATGAAGATTAAGATCATGCGTATATATAGCTTACATCCACGGCAGAGGCGTAAACCGCCGGGGGCATGCAGGCTGGCCCTTGATCCCCGGTCCAGTGGATTTCACCAAAAAAAAACGGGATAAGAGAAAAGGAATGAAGGAAGGAAAAGAAAGAAAGAAAGAAAGAAAGAAAGAAAGACAGAAAGAAAGAAAGAAAGAAAGACAGAAAGAGAAAAGGAAGAGAAATAAAAGGCCATAAAAAAGCAAAAGGAAAGAAAAATGCATGCGAGAATAATTCCGAATGTTATGTCAAAATCTATTGCAAAATTGATATTTGTAATAAAAGTGACAAAGGTTTTGCTCGCTCGCCTCTTCATCTGGTAGGCGCGTAGCTAGGGGCGGTATCCCCCGAAAAGGTCCCTCCCCCATAAAAAATAAGGAGGGAAAAGAGAAAATAAAAAGCGAAATGAGAAAAGGGGGTGTATATAACTTAGTTTATAATTGTTTTTCCTTTTTTGGGGGGGAAGGGGTCAAAACATTAACGTTATGTTTTTCTATAAATAAGTCTAATTGCTAAATATCCAGAGTTATCGAGACCCACCTGCTGATATTGCACTGGGGGTACACGATGGAAGGGTTAGGCCCAGGGGCCCCCGAAAGTTCTACAACCAAGATAAAAAATAAATGAAGGGAATTAATGAAAAGAAAAGGAAAAGTGTAAGTTGTGATATCTATCTCAAATTTAGATTTGCACGAAAAGTTTTTTTCTCGCTTGCTTCACTCGCTTGGAACATATAAAGCAACTTTATTCCCACGCGCCATGTATGCCTACATTGGCCCTCTTTCTTTCTTTTATTTTATTTTTTTTTACTCATCACGCTACTGCCACACACGGGTTTGCCCTAATGATCGTGGACAATCATAAAAAATATCATTTTTCATACCATGTGACTGGGAAATTTTTGGCTCCACCCCCCCCCCCCCTCTCGATCCCTGTATCGATTTTGACTTGATAGGGGCCTATACCTGATGTAATTTGCTTCATTCAATATAAAATCATAACGGATAGAACGCCTTGAATACAGGCCAAACAGCCTAACGACATTGCCGTGTCACGTGACAACCAGTATTAAACGAGAATGTGCACAACCCTATGGCGACAAGATTAGCCGCAAAAGTTGAGCAAGCTCTGGACAAAAAGGCTTCAATACCCCAAGAAAAGACCAGGCGAGTACTATTTATACATTTTTTTCCATTAGTAATATCTAGAGTCTAATTTAAACATAGATTTCGTCATGGAGCTCCATGGTAAGATCTAGTAATTAAGTCCAACATTTGATTCGCGTGCACTCACTTTTTTAACACAGGAATTAATAGCCATGGTGCCTAGAGTGTCATAACCTTGTTCATTGAATGAGTGGTATATCAGCCAGGGTTGTATAGCTGTTCGGATGTTGTCAATAGGAATGATTCAGACAAATATGAAATTAAAGTTTGCATATACCTCGATATTTGGAGGGGTATTTTTCATTCTTTCAATTTTCATACTTTTTTTCCACTTGTTCACTGCAACCACCCTGCCTGTGGGGAATCTACAGGTAGGACTATGGCATGCCAATGCTGTACAGAGCACACACTTTAAAAAATCATTAAAATATCATTTTTGTGCCAAAATTACTAATTTCCATACAGTTGCAATTTATTTTTCATAAGTAACTTGGGAATAATTTTTGTATTCACTAGAGCGCTCAAAAACTTGAATTTTGGGCATATTTTTGTGTATGCCCTCTATTGCTGGAAAATAATATGGCAAGAAAATTTTCGTTTTTTAATCTCTATTTTTAATTAAGAAAAAAATAATTTAAAGAATCAAATTTACTTAAGGGCCAAGTTGTATGACAAATAGGTGTAATGGAAACTGTCAGTGTAAAAAAATCAAGCATTTGTCCCAAAGAAAAAGATAAAATAAGCCAAACATTGCCATCCTTATTTTGCCACACATGGAGATATAACTGAGAACAACTTATATCATAACCTTGTTCATTGAATGAGTGTTTTTTTCCTATTATCATTTTTTTACATGTATTTTTCTTTTCTTTCATTTTTTTTTCTTTTTTTATTCATTCTCAAACTTTCCTTTTTTTCCCTTTTACTTTTAGCATGTTTTTTTTTACTTTCCTTTTCTTTTTTTACTCTTTTTTTTCTTTCTTTGCTTTTCTTTTCCACTTCTTTTCTTTTAAGTTTTTTCTTTATTTTTATCCCTTTTTTTTCTTCATTATTTTATTGAGACTGAGTCTCTGAGATGAGATTTAGGTTAAAAATTCAATGGAATTAAAAATAAACAAATAATCTTTAAAAGCCTTGTTGCGTATATAATTTTATGAGAAGAGAATTAACCCCCCTTGGTCTTGGGCCAGTCGACTTCACAACAGTATCTAACACACACGGAAGTCAACAGGTGGGACACTACACTGCAGTCTGCAGCTAGTGAGTTAAACAGGCCAGGGTGGTATGCAAGTCCGTCAGAGTGGTAATTAAATAATTAAGAAAATAACTGTTAACATAATATCGGGCAGATATCAAATCAATACCGTTACCTGTAATCTTTCTTGTCATTTGGGCTTTTAATAACAGAATCGTTTCCAACGGCAGCGCACATGTCCATTTCGCTCGTCATACCGTCAATTCTGGCTTTATGGAACGCTAGAAAAGTATAGAGTGGGCTAGTCATAGAGATGTATACTATACATCTCTATGGGGCTAGTATAGCTCGAGAACGGATTCGGGGGCCGGGGCGGGGGCCAATGACATTTTTCGCGATGAATCTGCAGCATTTAAGGATCGAGCTGCGTCGTGTCATAATAATTTTTTTTGCAAGTCTCGCACAACTTTTAAGATCAATTTCACGACCCTCGCACTACTTTTCAGACCAATTTAATTTCACGACCCTTCTCGCGGGAAAGCACAGCGGCTCATTCCACACACCCTCACGCACACTTACCATCAAACACTTTTTCATTCTCTCACACACACACTCGCCATCTGATACTATGTTCATTTACACACACCATCCATACTCGTCGTCTAGCTCTCCCTCTCACACCCTCATCCACAGGGGCCGCGGAACCGGGGGGGGGGGGGGGGGCTGGGGGGCTTCAGCCCCCCCCCCCACTTTTTTTCCAAAACCGTGTACAAAAACTTAAAAATGACCATATGATTGTGATTTTTAGCATGGACAGCCCCCCCCCCCCCCCCCCACTTTGAAAACCGTTCCGCGGCCCCTGATCCACACCACCTATATTCTCTCTTTCTTTCTCATTCACACACGCCCTCACACACTCTCCCCCACACTCGACATCAAACACTTTCTCTCTTTCTACCACACACCCACATCATTTGTGCACACAATCCACGGTCACACTTGCATTCATAAATCATGCTCCCGTATACTTTTTAAAGGTCACGTGAACAAATTGGAACAAACAATAACTACAATAATGTCCACGAGTACTCTTTCTTTCTTCTCTCTAACTATATTTAATATATTACACACACACACGCACGCTCCTTACACAGCCCCATCCATCAACGTGCTATTTTTATTTAGTCATCCTCAATTGATTGTTCATGTTCCAGCATCTCAATTCTCCTTTTTTTTTAGGTCTATGTACAATAACTACATCTTTGAACAGCCTTTTCCTCGATCATGTGCTTTTTTTCTCTCTCTCTCTTGATGCATAAAATGAACAAAGACATAGAACTTTGTCAAACTTATCAAGAACACCCCCTTCCCCTTCCTCGGCTTCCACTGGCACACACGCACACCCTCACATACATATTCATCCCACATCTCTATTACAATATTTCAGCTCTTGAACAATACTTCCAATAGTAAAAAATCATTTAAATTTTCATACAATTTCATCTTGTCTGAATATTCCTTTTACGTATAATTAAAGGAGAATGAAACCCTTGAAACCAGCTGAATCCATATCAAAGAGAAAAATCAAAGAAACATATTGCTGAAAGTTTGAGGAAGATTGAATGAATAATAAGAAAGTTATGAGCATTTGAATGTCGAGATCACTAATGCCATGTAGATCCTCCCATTGGCAATGCAACCAAGATCTGTGATGTCACACACGTACAACTCCCTCATTACTTTAGTACTTATTTCACTTATATTCTCACTTTTATAGAGTCTATCACAAGGTGAGGTGTTCTCTTTATGAGAGGACAAGTACAGAGGTTTCACAACATTATATCATTGATGAATCGTTTGTCACATGATTAGAATGAGCAAAAAGAGATGTTTTGGGGTATATTTTCAGTGTCCAAAAGGGGAGAGTTGTTCATCTGTGACATCATAGATCTTGGTCACATTGCCAATAGGGGATCTCCATAGCATTAGTGATCTCGACATTCAAATGCTCATAACTTTCTTATTATTCATTCAATCTTCCTCAAACTTTCAACAATATGTTTCTTTGATTTTTCTCTTTGATATGGATTCAGCTGATTTCAAGGGTTTCATTCTCCTTTAAATTTTACACAAAAGACATGTGCAAATAGTGCAATATTTCATTTTTGGATGTACATTAGACACGATTGGGCATGAGGATTTGGGTTGATTTTTTTCCCCATAAGTATCAAGATAACTGGCAAGAAATTACATGCAGCTTGTATACTACGGAACACAAATAATGAGAAAAACACGATGATAAAATATAACATAGTTGAAAATCATTTTTATTATACTCGAAGTTAAATTAAAGTTGTATCCTTCAAAAGAAATAAAGTTACAAATGTGAAAAAATGACTGAATTTGAAACCAAAACAAACCTGCTTGAAAGACACAAGTCTAGTTTTTAACTAATTTCATTTTGACGTGCCTATATTTATGTGTACCAAAGCAATTTCAAACCATATTGAGAGCATATGCCCCTGAATCCTAAAAGATATAATAATAATGATACTGGATATTTAGAGGCGCTAAAAACAAAAAGTACCATAGCGCGTACAATGTATGAATAATAATAATTATAGAATATTCAAGATAAAAAGGGAAATTAATTATTGAGGAAAAAGGTATGTATTAAGTGCAGATTTGAAGCCAAGAACGCTGGAAGCATTTCTTATAAAGAGGGATAGCATCCAAGTCTTGGCAGCTGCTACAGCAAAACGTTTTTTTCGGCAGAGGAGAGTTTTGACAAGGGAATGCAAAGTCTGCATGTGTCAGTGATTGAACGAAGATTTCGAGAGGGTGTGTATAATTTGATGGTATTATTAAGATATTCAGGCGCTAATTGATTTAGAGATTTGTATACATATAAACAGACTTTAAACTGAATATATGCATACAATCATTGCCTAAATTGTTTTTATTTACCACACAATTTTTCTATACAAAAAGAAAAAAAAAACGAAGGATAATTCCGTGCTGTACTGAATTAACTAACTCGTGGAAACAAACTTCCTGAAAATGTTACAGCAGTACTGGGTGTAAATGTCAGCCAAAGAATTTTAAACTTATGGTCTTCTCAATATTAGCCAATATGAATCATATTTGCTTTTATGCTTAATTTTCACTTTTGTCAATTTTTAAACGTCGAAGTCACCTTTTAGAAAAATAAAATTATCGATGAACAGTCATACTCATTATAGGCCAAGTACATGATCAAAATAGAGTGGGTAACGTATAATTAAAAAATGACATTTACTATGTTTTAGAGCATTTATTTATTAAACACGTTACTTTGCCCAGTTAGGGACATATTCTTTACAACTGAATGTCCCGATGCATTAATCGTCAGATTGACATCCCTTTGAGTAACAGTAGGCATATGTCCACTCCCTGTAGAATGATTTAGAAAATTAATATAAATTAAAAGAATATGATGGCAACATCATATTTTCCTACATCGCATTCTCGAATTCTTTTACAACTTATAATCAATTGTATATAATCATGCATTAATTAATATTTCAAACACTCATATTTTTTGTATCATTAATAGCAACTCTTTATTATCAGGGAGGAATGAAACTTTGCTTAAAAGTAAAATGAAGAAGAGAATAAAAAGTTTCATGTACTTAATACGATAAAACACAATAAAATAGCGGGTGACATCATCGGTTCCCCCATTTCCATACTGGCCATGCAGATTTCATAAGATCAGAACTTTCTTATTTTTACAATATCTTTTTGCGTTAAAAATATTTTTATCTATTTATTAAATAAAATCTTATGGAATGGACTTTCCTTTCCAGAGTATTATGTAAGTGTTTGATATAAATCAATAATCATGATCAAACAAAGCCACAGACAAAAAACCCCAAATATTTCTTTGTTAAAATTTATATAGGTCTACACTGACACGAAAAGGAATGTTTTAAACACAATTGATATCCTGCATAAGAAAATTATGAAAAGGATACGCATGTCAGTAAATGAATTCTGGGAGCTCAAAGCGCGAGCTGAAATTTTTTTAGGTAAACAATTATTGTTGTTGTTGTTTGATTATTTTACAGCGCTCTCATTAAAAACAGAATATAGAAGCCATTCAATTTTTTTTATCTCACTTTCAATCTTCTTTTTTTTCATTAAATAAGGCCTTATGAGAAATTTCGCATGCGCACTCCTCATCGCTTTAATAGGCAAAATCTTGCCTATATAGTTCGGTACATTGAGTTAGACGTAAGAACTAGCTGGACATTTTCCACACTTTTTTGTGACCTAATTAAAAAGTTAATGCAGTCACTGTGTGCATTTTTTAAAATTATATTTAGACCTGAAAAGTAACATTTCAAGCATTTTTTGACATTGATACGAACATTTCTATTCGGATACGTTTGTCAGTAGATAACCAACCGAAATACATAACTTCGAAATATTTGGGGCTTGGCCTGATTTATCCTCCACCCTTTCATTTTAATATTTTAATTTATTTTGTTTTTATTATTATTATTATTATTATTATTATTTTTTTTTTTTGGGGGGGGCTTCTCCACCCCCCCTCTTCCCCGGTCTTACGCCCATGTATCTGCACAGAACCTACCTTGATTAGGCGGCGTATATTCTTCATGTATAGTAGGACCAGAATGCTCTTGGTAAGTGTCTTCGTATTTCTTCATTATATGATAGAGATGAGTCGAACCTTCCATCTTCTTAAGGCACTCCATAAATGACCCATAGGCTTTATCCCCTCTCGTCGGTATGATATCCAGAAGCGCTGATACTTTATCTCTTCGGGTTGTTTCAGCTTTGACTTTTTCAGCATCATGTCGTTTGATTATATCATCTGCTAGAAGGTGTGGCACTATATCACCTGCATCCAAATCGTTCAGAAGATCAGGAGTAACCTTCAGAAGAATCTCACGATGTTTCTTTGTCATAGACATGTTGCTGAAAAAAATATTTTGGTATAAATTGATACCGATAAACAAATTCAGGTATTGTCATGAATAGTGATTTACGGTTTTAAATAGGAATATCATAGGAGGAAAAAATATAGATTTAAAAAGAGCAGAGCTCAGAATATAGGACTTCACACAGAGAGTACACATGCATGCATATACTATTTGTGAATAATAAAATATCGTACTAGCAAATTATCTCAATGAGCAAACTGATTAGATCATAATTATCAGGTAAGAAAATTCGCAACAAGGTATCCGATTTCACATCAAGCAAGCGATAAATAATGGGCGTACATACGGAAATGTGTATAATTCTTCACGATGCTCAACTAAACTTGCCTCTTCCGACCCTGTTCCGACTGTCAAATCTAACAATATGATAAGGGAATTAATATGGCTGTTCAAAAGCTCAATACAGACAATAATGAATACGCATACTGATTCGGGGAATACCCAATACCACAATCAAAACAAATAAATGGAATCACATTTGTTTGCGGAGGAATAAACTGAAGCCATGAATAATGTCGCCGGCGATTTTCTTTTTCAGAAAAAAATGACTGAAATAAAAAGGTAAAAATAAACAATGAAATACATAATAATAATGATACAGGGGCCGCGGAAGCGGGTGGCTCGGGGGGGGGGGGGCTTCAGCCCCCCCCCCCATTTTTTTCCAAATTCGTGTACAAAAACCTAAAAATGACCATACGATTGTCATATTTTGCATGGTCAGCCCCCCCCCCCACTTTTGGCTCAGCCCCCCCCCCCCCCACTTTGAAAACCGTTCCGCGGCCCCTGTGATAATAATACATGAGATTTATATAGCGCACTTTCCATCTTGATTAGATGCTCAAGGCGCTTCAGAGCAGAACAACAAAAAGTATTTACATATAATACATGTCTGAACAATAAGTCAATGTCTATCAAAAAACACTCTTATGTTTTCAGGAGTTTTCAGGTTGCCCTTGAAAGTGGTCACTGAAGTCTGGGTTTTCAAACTGTGTGGGAGAGAATTCCACAGGCTAGGCCATGCATGAGCAAAGGCCCGTTCCCCGCATGACTTTTTAGCAACTGGAATTGGTGAGAGATTAGATGATGAGGATCGTAAATTTCTTGAGGATTGGTAATTATGCATCAAAGACCTATTGTAACTGGGGGAAGTTCCATTGACTATATGAAAAATCAAAAGAAGGATTTTAAAGACTATGCGTTCCTTTATAACATAAGAAGTCGAACTTTGGTAGTAATTTGTTTCTTCAGTTATGATATTCGGAATGCTGTAAAGAAACTTTACTCCCCCCAAAATAAGCATTCTTGGAGCTTTATTTAGTGAATTAGAGCAAAATGATTTCGTGAATAGATTATCATAATAATTCATACAGAATTAAATATATAGATTTAGTGAAACTTAGCTATATGCAATCGAGTATTAATATCATTTTCTATACAATCGTGCGAATTCTCGCCTCAGTCGTGTTATCTGTGGTTGGGATCTTGTGGGGCATATGGCGCTCGGCAGTGGCGGAACTGAAAGTCTATACCTGCTACTAGCAGGCAGTCGCGGATCCAGGATTTTCCAAACGGGGGAAAATTTTGTACAGGAAAGTTTTGACACCCCCCCCCCCCAAAAAAAAAAAAAAAAAAAAAAAAACATAGGCTACCAAATCGAGATAATTTGTTGCTCTTTTTGACAAGCAAAAAAGGGGGTCCTGTGCATGGCATATTCCACTAAAATTATTATTTGGGGGCCTCTCAAAGGGGGAAGACACGGGCCGGATGTGCCCCCCCCCCGGATCCGCCATCAGGGTTGAGGTTCTCTTGGTCCCTTGTCACCTGAGAGCATACATGAGCATGCCTGATGTGGCAGCTATCCCCCCCGCTTTCAGTTTATGTGAGAAAAAAAATGAAAAAGGTGCTTCCAGAAATGACAGTGATTCTCTCTTCCTCTCTTCATTCTCTTTCATCGGTCTTACTTCCTTCAGTCTTGGTCCCCACACTCTCTCTGTCTCTTTCCTCTCTTCCTCTTTTAACCACACACGTGCATCCGGGATGTTCACTACCCTTGCCTCTAGCTCTCGATTAAATTCTTCATTCTCCTTGAAACGCACGTACCCCAGGAAACTGATCGTTAAAATAGTTAGTGTATGTATGGTATAGATGCGGCAAGTACCAAACAATACATGCGAAAAAAAAAAAGATCAAAATAACATGAAACCAACTTCAAAGACAGAAACAACAAACAAACAAATAAACCATCCATGTTTCGGATGGGGGGGGGGGGCAACATTTTAAAAATGTCATAAATTTTCTGTCTACCTATGGGAATGCTTAATGATCTAGTAATAGCTAAAAATGTTGGCATCAATTTTTTCAAACATAATTCATTAATAAGGCGAGACAGTATTTTGAGGTATCGTTGAATAATAATTGGAACAACTTGTACCTTGGTAAAATCTGGAGTTTTAAAATATTGCACGTAATTATATAAATAATACGAAAGTCGAGACATTATCAGGGCGGCAGAACCGGGGTCACTTGCCCACAACATTTCCCATAGGAAAAAATCCTTTATTTTTTCAAACTCTATATATTTCATTTCTTATGTTTTTCATATTGTGGTTTATTTCCTCTTTTTTCATTTACCGAGGGGCTGGGCACTATACACTAAAAAGAGAGAAGGCACAATAGGATGAATTATATTCAACTTGTGTTTTAGGCCTGAAAAGGACATTTGGCATCTCATCTTAGTGCCCTCATGGGTTAGCCAAATTTGTTCCCAAATTATCGAGTGAAGTAGGCCTACATATTTCTCACTAATGGTGATTTTCATTCTAGGTATTTTTGCCACTGAGTTAGAGGGGAGATCAGTGGACGGGGCACAGCTCATGGAGAGAAAACATTTGTTCTTCATTCAACCAAGAGTGCGCCTAATTTTTGGCCTCTCACAGGGTGAGTACACTCGGAAAGGCCAAAAATAGACCTCTCCATCTTTTTTTTAATGGCAACAGCCTTCTGTTTATATATTTTCTTCAAACATTTTCAAGCGATTAAAGGGAGAAGGAATTTCCCGACGATCACTTTTTCTTAAAAAATAAAACCATTTCAAGAGCCAAAAATTTCCCGGTCATATATTATTGTATGGACAGGATATTTTATGATTGTGCCCCGAGCATTATAGGGCGAAGTTTAGTGAGTGATAAGAACAAAAAAAGAGGGGGGCACAGCATGGTGTGCGCAGCAAAAAGTTGCTTAAAAGTAAGTCCCGAGCGAGCGAAGCAAGAAAAAAAATCACCTTTAACTTTGAGATTGATTTTGACATGGTATTCAGAAAATGACATCATATCTTACATCTTCCTTTCCTTTCTTTTCTCTTTTATTCTCGGTTTTAGAACTTTTGGGGGCAAGTGCTATGCGGATCGTGTTCGGGGCAATGGCGGCACCAAGGTTTTTAACTTAGAAGGAGGCAAAAGAACATTTTGGGGCCGGGGGGGACATACAAATATTTTGCTTATTTCTCAAAATCGAATGAGAAGCGCGAGCTAATTTTATTTCGAATGTGGTCCCTATTGACTTTAAAAGGGACCTAATAAGGACTAGCTTTTTGCATTGGGTCATGAAGACAATATCTTACCAAATAAATAATCCGAGCGCGAAGCGCAAGCTGATTTTTTTTTACATCCCGAGATGATACCTGGACGTTCTAAGCACTTTTTGTAATCATGAACTGGATGGCTATCTAATTCGCTGAAAATATTTCATTTATGAAAATTATGAATACGCAGAATGTGTATCTCGCTAAAACGAAAAATGGAAACTCTAATAACATTGAATTTTTAAGCCCCTTGTGAACAGATAATTGACACTGACTTCTCTCAATTATTAGTAACTGCGAGCGCGTAGCGCGAGCGACATTTTGAATTTTAATATATAATGACCTGAAAGATTTACGTTAGTGACCAAAATTGTTGGGAGCTAAATGCTAACGGTGAATGAATGAGAAAATTTTCAAAATTTATAGAACAAAAAATCAGTTTTGGAGAAATTTTGCAACTTTAGTAAGATGCTTATGCACTGTAAAAACGCTGTTTAAAATTTTAAGCACGTTGTTTAAGCCTGTCACTCTGACAACTACTGTTTAAACCTTTTAAACAGCTGTTTCAACTTTGTAAACAAGTTGTTTAAAAAGTTTAAACAATTACAAAAAAGTTTAAACAACCTGTTGTTAGAGTGACAGGCTTAAAAAACGTGCTATTATTTTTACTGTGTGACAACATTATTTTACGATACATTTTTTTATTTTTCAAAATTTCTCACAATTTTTCAAAAAAACTCACTGGGGCCTCCCCTTTGGTGCCGCCACTAGTTTGCGGCGGAGCCCCCGGAACCTCGTGATATTTTTAGACATTGCAGATGGCCATTTTATTTAATCGAATCGCGGGTACACCACATTATATTAACTTCAACGCAGTTGCGGATAATAAACGAAATATATTTATGTTGAGGCAGCACAACATAACAAATGTGGAAAAAATTGTAAAAGTCGCCAGCGAGCGAAGCGAGCCATGAAAAATTTGGCCTTATAAAATGACAGTTTTCATTTGAACTCCGATTACCACTCAATTAATACAAGAAAGAAGGGTGACTTTCGTCTTCCAAAATTTACAAATTCTTTTTTACAAAATAGATCAATTAGATTTCAGGGATCGAAAAATGGAATTCTCTAAACAGTGATTTAAAGGGTACTTCGAATTACATTTCATTAAAAAATGAATTAAAGAGCACAATACTTGCCACTTATTGATATATTCAAATTATGCTGAATGATTCTGATTATTTCTTTAATGTTAGTTAATTCTTAAGTTTTCGTATGACTTTATTGTTATATTTCTATTGTTATTTATGTTATATATATTTATTTTTTATTTTTTTTTTGTATCTCATGTAATTGTATATTCATTGTATTTCATTATTTTGTATGTCGAGGGTTGCTTGTTTACAAGTTTTTAACCTTTTTTAGCAATCCTGGTATTTTATGTACTACGTTGTTTATATATATTATTGTAACTTGATTTTTATCTTATATCAAATAAATGTTAATCTGAATCTGAATCTGAATTTTTAAATGAAATTCTAATTATGTGATAGTAGCTTTGGAAATTTAGCCAAAGTAAACATGAAGAGGCTTTTACGGTAAATCTAGCCAACGTATAAAGCTTTACTAAGGTTAAAACATAAAATAGGGGAAATAACAGCCCTTGGATAACCTTTGGCTAATGATTTTTTTGTCCTCAGTGATTGCGACCATTAATATGGCATAAAATTTAGCAAGCTTGTAATAGACGCCATCCACCTTTCTTCCCGTTCGTTATATTTGTCAATCCTGGGCAGCGCGGTCGTGCTCTTGTCCCTTTTCTTCATATTCTGATTTTCCAATTTAGCTTTTGGTTCTACCTTATATATCCCGTTTCTTTTTGCCTCTTTCTCCCACTTTCCCGCCATTCTTGCCCGTGCCAATAAGTCATATCTTTTGATTTTATCAGTCCCTCTCTTTTGCTAATCATGCTATGTATTAGTATTTCAGGATATTTTGTACTTCCTCTTATGTTCTTCTTTCCTTCCATTTCCCCTAGCCTATAGGCTCTTTAATCTTTTTCTTTCTCTTTCTCTTCATTTTCCCTTTCCATGTTTCCCTTTCATCTTTTTTTTTCTTTCTTTCTTTCCCTTTCTCTCTTCTTTCTTTTTCCCGTTTTTTTATTTTCCCGGGGAAATTCGCCAGGAGGGCAGCTTGCCCCCCCCCCCCTCCTGCGCATGTTACACCACTGTTATGCCACTGGGAAAAGTAATGTACATAAATAACAATGATATTAATAATTATGATAATAATAATACGAAGAAGAATAATATAAAACTGATAACAAACAATCGATTTGTTTAAATTTTGCACTGTACTTTATATAACTTAATGATTTTATTTGAATGGATTTTACAAATAAAAAAATAAATAAATACATTCAGTTCACGCTTCGCGCTCATTCATATATTTTCGAAAAGTTGAATAAGTATTTACATCTGCCTTGAAATTTCTCAAGGAGTGGCAAATAAAACAAGGATGTTGGATTTCGTTCGAAGAAACTTTTTCTTCTTCTTCCTCCGATAGGTGGCGGAGATCAACAGCAGTCAGCTGTAAACCCTCTACGTCCGCGTTCATTGCTTTTTCTTTTTCATAAACTGTACACACGTACACGTACGCATGACGTATCGTCCTATGTTTGTAAACAAATTGGATGGGATTCTACGCATATACACGCACATACACATACGGTACACAGAGGCCGAGGCTAGGCTGTACTGTGGAAAATCACTAGAGTCGGCCGTCGGAATGTGAGAGAGCTGGAGGGGGTTAAGGAGAAGGGTAAATGGTTGGAGGTTTTAATGAGGGGGAAGCTCATTGGAATAACAATATTAAAGGCTCAGGCTCCACCGATACTCTTCGAAGACTCTTTCCGTTTTCCTTCAGCTTGGTTAATCAATGAAAATCACGTTAAATGCCGAACGTAACGTGGCAAGTATTCGCAAGGACCTGCCTGAGCTCCACGTCGAAATTTTCGGAAAACTTCGCCTTTCGGACTCTTCGACAACATTCCAGGACAGAAACCCAACTCTAGTACTAGACTCTCGACCATATCATCCTGCTTCCATGACTTTAATCTGGGTTTTGTTACAAGTCGACTTCTAGACCCAGTCCTATCATTTATGTTTTTGTTCAGGTGAGTCCAATTGCCATGATTGCCGGCGCTAAAATATAATAATACAGTTTCGCACCTGCCTGGCCCAGTTTGTAAACTAAAAATGTGCAACCACCTTGACCTTGTCCTTGTCTGTCGAGCGAGTGTCGTGTCTAACTAAGTTTATGTGAGTGAGTGTGACTGAGCGAGTTGTCAGTTGAACTTCATGATTAGGCCTATGCCCTTCACATGACAGGAATTTAGTTTATGATTGATGTTACTGTTAGTGTTACTATTAAGAGCAGAGATGCCACTGTTCTGTTTTTGCCAGATTTGTTTAATAATAATACTAATAGTACCGGTATGGCAAGTTCCCCCAAGTCTGCGCAGTCCCCCTTGTCTGCGCACACGCGTATCTGCGCGATTCTAGTGAAAGAAGATACCCAACAAGCACGAACTTTACACATGCAATACATAGACAGACATTCATTGAAAAATCCTACTCAAAATAATTAATTTTGGGCATTCCATGTGACGGCCTCAAAATGCAGCCATTCTCATCAAAATCCCGAATCGTGTGCAAAGTGAATGGGTGCGCAGACATGGGGTAGGAACTAGGATGGGGGATCGGGTGTCCGGACACGTAACAAAAACGAAGCCTTCTTTTTTGTCTTTGGATTAAACAAAAACTGTGCATTGATTAGTGCAAATCATCATCAATATTTGTTCTCTATAATATTGTCTAACATTTTGTGCTAAAACATTTAAGAGATTTGAATTGTGAACTTTTTCAATTGGCTGTTTAAATCGACTGTCCGGATACACAACCTGTCCGGACACCCGACAACTGGGTATACCATTTTTTTTTTCAATCTGAAAACGAGTGCCCGAGGTTTTTTCCAAGAAAATCCTATATTTCTTTCAAATTTGTATGAGATATTTGGTACACTTACTCATGAATATAAGGAACATTATTATCTGAAAGATTTTGTGAAATAAAAAGAAATTCATGTTAAATCTTAACTCCAATTGTTAGGTGCACAGACTTGGGGACCACCATCATAGTACAGATACAGTTGACTATTTCCTTAACCTAATGAAATGGGTGTAAGTTAACTTATACTATTTGTTTTGCTTATGATTTTTGTTTTTAATGCAAATTAAACTTCTTCGCAATAGTCCTTTGGTTAGATTTTTTTTTTTTTAACGTTCACTCTTTTTAACAAACAAAATACCCATTTTTTTACCTCTCGGAGAAGATCGGCATCTTAGTGTAAGCCTAAACCTGAAATTATTAATTGTATAATTTTTCTGCCTTCATGTCTCTCCTTCATGAAATTATTATGTTAAAAAAAAATATGAATCCTAACTTAAAGGAGAATGAAACTCTTGGAGCAAGTTAGCTTTTGTGAAAGCAGAAAAATCAAAGAATAAGATCAACAAAACTTTGAGTAAAATAGGACTAGCAATAAAAGAGTTATGAGCATTTGAATGTCGAGATCACTAATGCTATGGAGATCCTCCTATTGGCAATGCGACCAAGATCTGTGATGTCACACACGTACAACTCTCCCATTCAGACACTGAAAATATACCCCAAAACATCTCTTTTTGCTCATTCTAATCATATGACAAACGATTCATCAATGATATAATGTTGTGAAACCTCTGTACTTGTCATCTCATAAAGAAAACACCTAACCTTGTGATAGACTCTATAAAAGTGAGAATATAAGTGAAATAAGTACTAAAGTAATGAGGGAGTTGTACGTGTGTGATATCACAGATCTTGGTCGCATTGCCGATGGGAGGATCTACACGGCACTAGTGATCTCAATATTCAAATGCTTATAACTTTCTTATTATTCATTCAATCTTCCTCAAACTTTCAACAATATGTTTCTTTGATTTTTCTCTTTAATATGGATTCAGCTAGTTTCAAGGGTTTCATTCTCCTTTAAAGTGCATTTAATGTGCATTTATTGCTAGCCTCATTGCAGAAGGAATATTTTAATAGAGTCTAGAGACCCCACTCTACCTATACTAAAGTGACATCTTAAGTACCCATGGAAAAGGAGGCGTTCAATATGACCAGTGAATGAACTCTTCCAAGTAAAACCCATTGTGAATCACTTGCCCCTCATCAGTCTTGTATGCGTATGTCATTAGGCAAGTCTTCACTAAAACAAAGTGGTGCTGTACTGTATGGTAGCCTGCTTTTATGTGGATCAGTTTGCATAGATCTGTGGCCTCTATCAGAACAAAGTCAGAATGGAGTTTGAACTCGAGTTCAACCTTGTACTTGGTGCACAAGTGATAGGTGTACATGTACCTGTATGTGTGATGATTATCGTGCTGCAAGTCCATGTTGTTTATACTATGTTACCATTTTTTCATGAGCAAAATTTTCCTTAACCCTGTACTATAGGTGGGGCTTACTTTAATTAGTCTGGGGTTAAGCTTGGTCAGTTTTCTGTTCACACAGTGTTTTTGCGTAGTGGGCAAATCCCACCGATAATGTGTAACTCTCTTGCTATGCAAAATAGCACTTACATGTAGCAGGGTTAGCTTACTTGTTCACTGCAACCATCCTGCCTGAGGGGAATCTACATGTAGAGCTCAATGCAGTATACAACACACATTTTAAAAATTAATCAAAATACCACATTTATAACCAAAAATGCTAATTTTCATACAGTTGCAAATTATTTTTCATTAGTAACTGGGGGATAATTTTTGTATTAACCATGCAGAGCGCACAATTTTTTTGTTTTGTTTTTGTTTTAAACAAACAAACAAGTTCACACCTAGTTACCAATAATGCATATAGCATTTCCATTTACTTGAAAGCGGGATAAAACAGCATTGTAGATTAAAATGCCTTGCTCACGGGCATACATGTACATGTAGGTGCCGCGGCCGGGAATCGAACCCCGGACTTTCCATGTATAGCCAGGCGCCTTAGACCACTCGGCCACGGCACCTCCACAAAAATTTGGGGCATATTTTTGTGTAGACCGGCCCTCTATTGGTGGAAAGTAAAATTTCAAGAAAATTTTTTAATCTCTATTTTTAATTTAGAAAAAATAATCAAAAGAATTCAATTTACTTTATACAAGTATGTAAGAGCCAAGTTATATGATGAATGGTTGTAATGGAAACTGACAGTTAAAAAAAAATCAAGCAAAAAAGAGAAATTAAGCCAGACATTGCCAACCTTATTTCCCCAACACACAGAGTAGTAACAGAGAACAATTCAACAAATCATATCATAACCTTGTTCATTGAATGAGTGGGTTAAGAGACAATGGGTGGTTTCAGACTGTCTCGAAGTTTGTCAGTTCCAGGTATTTTCTGATTGGAAATTTACCCTGATCAGAAAATAACAGGTAATTTTGTGAAAGCAAATAATGCATAATCTCCCCGGAAAAAAAATCTGCTTAATAGTATGAACTTGTCAAAATTACGAAAGTTTTCACTGGAATTTTTCCAAGGTCGCAGGTATTTTGGCAGTGTGAAAGCAAATTACATGAACTTTTAGCCCAGCGTGTAGTTGGGCGCGGGCGCCGTGGGTGGCTGCTGAGCGAGCGTTTTTGAATCTCCTGCCTTGCTTGCTTATCAGACCATACTGCGCATGCACTCATAACGTCAGGAACTTATCCAGAAGTGTATGTTTCGGGGTGGTGTGAATTTGAGAATAAATAACAGGTATTTTTTAGCCTGAAAAAGTTCTCGTAATTTAACGGGGATTCTTGTGATCGAGGCGGTTTGAAACCACCTATTATGAGAACAGACCCCTGGGCCAAGCCAAGGAGGATGGTCCATGTGCAGTATGCCCGAGAGCTGCGGCACTATCATCCAATATAAAGAGATGAGCACCCATGAATGGCTACCACTAGTCTGGGGTTACTAAATTTCTTGTTAGAATTAGAACAGAAAGTATGAATCCATGACTGGGGTTAGGTAGAAAATTATATTATGGGGTGAAGGAGAGAGTGGGATTGACAATATTCTGGGGTTATTAAACGGGTAGGTCTCCATGTGTGGCAATATTGGTTCGGGCTGAATTTTGTCAAGATGCCTGGCAAAATACATGTGCTAATTTGTGGTTTACATGTAGCAGGTCATTTTGAAAACAGCCCAATTTGTTTTTAGCTAAGGCTATGTTGTTATCTGACAGAGATGATTCATTGGGTCAGGAATAGCAGGGCTAGAAGACAACCTTTGCGCTGATGAAGACACCCCTGGTGGGACCGATGCCAGATGTGATGATATTTCAAACTTGTGATCTCTCACCGAGTGACTAGGTTGCATGGTATTTTCCACTGACGTGACTCCCCTTCCAACATCACATGAGTCCCTTGTTTACATGTGGGTCAGTGCATGGATCTGAGCTGTTGCATCATGCGTGCTTCAATGATTGCCTTGCCTTGTTAATTGATATTTCATTTTTATTGTGATTGCTCCTGAATTAGTGATTCATACGAACATTGTTGGTTAGAGGTGTTGTCTTTCCAGGAGCTCTTGAGGCAAGTAAATTATCTTTGGCAGAAACAATTGAGTTGTCGTTGAGGAGATTTGGATCCAGTTTGACTTTTTTTCTTCCATGAACGGAGTGATCAAAGAGAGGTAAATCTATTATTTTATTAGAACTGTGACTCGGTCACAACTTTCAGGTTAGAGGCGTTGTCTTTCCAAGAGCTCTGAGACAAGTGCATTATCTTTGGCAGAAACAATTGACTCTCATTGAGGAGATTCAGATCCGGTTTGATTTTTTTTTCCATGAACGGAGTGATCTAAGAGAGGTAAATCTATTATTTTATTAGAACTCTGACTCAGTCACAACTTTCAGTTTCTAGTACACCTCATGTGTATTCTTATTTCATTTTGATATTTCCTGAACCTGAAGTTGGTTTTATTGAAACCAGCCATATTTTCTGAGGGAAGGGTAGGCCTATATTAATTTTTTTTTGATAAAGTTCTGATTTTTTTTAGTTAAAGACCTTAAACAAACCTTAAGTAAATTTAACAAATCATATATCTGTATTAAAAAAATATTTCCTGTTTTGAAATATAGTTTTGTACTTTTCATTTTCTTTATACTTACAAAACTTTTTAAAACTGTTTTATACAAAAATATATTTTTCATTTTACCTAACCAAATTAACAAACCTATAGCTCCTTTGGTTTGGAAAGGGGGTGGGTTATATACGTAGTAGGCCTGTATATGTAGTTATCCCCTTCTTTCTCATCCCAGTTTACCCTTATGCTTGTTAAACTTCCCAGAAAATACTTGGGGTCTATTAAAATCACCCAGTTACTCAGAAATCTTACATGTGATGATCCCTTTTTTTCTCATCCCAGTTAATAATATGTTTATGCTTTGAACTTCCCAGAAAAATACTTGGGGTCTATTATCATCCACCTAGTTACTCAGTAACCCTACATGTGATAATCCCTTTCTTCCTCATCCCAGTGAATAGTATGTTAATCCTTGAACTTCTCAGAAGATACTCAGGGTCTATTGTTACTATCCAACCAGTTACTTACTATCTCTTTGTTTCTCTACCCAGTGAATGGTGTATTTATCCTTGAACTTCCCATAGAATAATAAGTAGCTTAGAGTCTATTCACTTATTCACCTTTTTAAAGATAAATACCAGTTGTGGTAATGATCTCAAAATGAGATTGAATGGAATCCAATGAAATTACCACCTAACTGTTTGTATGTATAAATAAAAAAGATGTGCTGAATAGCTCTGGAAGAAAATACGTAATTGCTGAGAAATTAGCAAAATAAGCATGGAATTCCATCAAATGTCGGGTATTTTTAGAAGCAGTAATAATACACTGTCCCACATATGCATTTCTGTGTTGGTGATCATCAGAATTATTGATTTTTAGCTAAGATTTCATGATTTTACAAAGATAAGTTTACATTAATGTACCAGATCTAGAAATATGATAATATTACATGACAAATAACCTTGATTTAAAAGACTTTCTCATGAAATAATTATTTGCTGCAACAACTGTCTTTTACCTTTAACTCAGTAGCCCTCCATATGATTATCCCTTTCTTACTCATCCCAGTGAATAGCAAGTTTATTCTTGAACTTCCCAGAAAATACCCAGGGCCTGTTGTGATTGTCTATCCACTGAGTTCCTCCGAGCTTGGTTAGTTGGGTTTGCCATCAGGTGGAAGCCTGATGACATCATTGCATTGTTTGCTCGCTCCGGGTTTACTCCCAAAGTTCATGGCTAACATCCCCATTGAATCGCTAATTGGGATGAACAATTGGTAAAAACTATTTGCAGATTTTCTGAAACCGTAAAAGTTTGTACAGTGTGAAGTGATCACACAGTACATGTAGCTGCACAGTATTAGTGCAAAAAACTTTTTGTTGAACCCCACAATTACATGTACTGTACATGTATGTGGTGTTTTAGCTTTGTATAGTATTCTGAAGCCCATCTTGATATAGCATTTTAATTTTCAAGATAATTTTTGAAAGTGTACACAAATGTACATGTAATGGTTATCAAGTATCGGCGAATAGATGAGTGCGATGTCAAGTCACTGAAGGACGAAGGTCATTTGGGGTCAAGTTTAACCAAAAGTTCAAAATTTGTGTTTTCAGCTAGGGCTGACCCAAAATGGTAAACCGTTAAAACGGTTAATATAAATTGGAAAACATTAAGCAAAACAGCTTTCTACATGTATCTTGACATCCAAGAAGAAAAAAAGCACCTCTCCAAATATGTCGTAAATTCACATTTCATTTTGCCTAGCCTAGGGTGTCTCTACTCGGCTGCTCCCAGTCTTTTTTTTGTAATGTCGGAAAATCGTTCTAGGTATTTCTTGACGTGTTTGTTTTCTGAAAAATGTTGCCTGACTGATATGAGGCTCTACCCTTGGTTTTTTTTTTTAATGGTGTATCCTACATTATCTTTATTATGGCCAGGCTTCATTGTAAGGCATGAAGATTGTTGTTCAACTGAATTGTGTTTATTTATATTATTGCATGCGGATAGTTCCTGGAGGGGCTATAGTTCGTGTTGACACATGGCATGTAGCCAAGATTTAACATGTAGATCACGAGACTACTCCTTCCCTGGATAAAAACATCACCCCATTATGGCATAGTCTGCAACTACAGACTCTTTACTATTCTACTGTTATTTACCCGTTTTTTAATGAAAATCATTTCGGGGTAGTCCTAGTCTGCAGGCACAGACCCTGATTGAAACTCTGATCAACGAGTTGGTCTTCACACAAGACTAGCACAAATAAAACTTGATGTTAGGTGCCTTCTGTACACAAGTCATTGGCAGGGACCATATAGGCTGTATATATTCAGACCACTCTTGAGTGAATGGTTTGTATAGCAGACTAGGCAGCCCTGGGCTTTCCAAGATGTTGACCTACATGTAAACAAAGAGTTGTATAAAGTTTGGGATGGACAATCGGGTCCATGGGGGGGGGGGGGGGTTGACCTAAATATGAACCATGTTGAGAGTAATTTTGAGTTGGAGTAAATTTTATGGCACAGGAAATAAAATTCCAGGGATACTAATAGGATAGGTATCTTACCACAAGCCTGTGTCCTTAAGTGGTTGTTGTGGGTAACTCAACCTAATTTACCACGGCCTTGGAGGGGGGGGGGGACATCACTATTGAGGGGGGCGAAATTTATGGAAGTGGTAGCGCTGCGCAAGTCGACTTGATAAGCGAGTGACCGCTGGATTCTGCTAGGTCATAAGTTCATGTACATGTAGATAAACTCAGAGGGCTTGTCTGCACAGGTAAATTTACTCCAACTGGCTAGTCATGGTAGCGAGATACTGTTGAACAAATACTGGAGTATATTTATTGGAGGAGGAGGTCGTGGCAAGTTATCTGGACTGAATGTGGAAAGTTACTGGTCACAACTTTGTTAAGATAGGCACTATCACAACATTTCCTTTAACCTTACTCCAACCAAAACTGCCTTCGTCTGAGCAAGGCAAAGGTTACAAAAGAAGATTGGCCGGCCTAAATCCAAGGTCTATACAATCTAGAGTAGACTATCCCATGTTTGTTGTTTCATGTTATAGTTGAAGGCACTTTGACTCACTTGATGATCTCTTGCATTTAACTTATTAATGAAAAAAAAATGAAAGAAAGAAAGAAAAGATGAAAATATTGATATCAAATTGCAAAGCAGAAATATGTATGTCATTTGTACAGAGTTACATATAGAAAATAAACTGTATTTCATGAAAATTTGGGAAATCTTGTGGTTTCTCATTAAAACATAATTTAACATACAATGTATGTCTAAAATATGGAGGCCATGGGAGGGGGTGGGGGATGGCACTGTTATGACACCATTCTTATAAAATTTGAAAAGCATGTTAAAGAGTTGTTTGGCGATGTGGGCGGGCGCATAGAGTGAAAAAATCCAAATAATCCAGAAAATTTTCATATTTTTGTCTCACCTGCATAGCAGAGTGAGACTATAGGCGCCGCTTTTCCGACGGCGGCGGCGACGGCGGCGGCGGCGGCGGCGACGGCGGCGGCGGCGTCAACACCAAATCTTAACCTGAGGTTAAGTTTTTGAAATGACAGCATAACTTAGAAAGTATATGGACCTAGTTCATGAAACTTGGCCATAAGGTTAATCAAGTATTACTGAACATCCTGCCTGAGTTTCATGTCACATGACCAAGGTCAAAGGTCATTTAGGGTCAATGAACTTAGACCATGTTGGGGGAATCAACATCAAAATCTTAACCTAAGGTTAAGTTTTTGAAATGTCATCATAACTTAGAAAATATATGGACCTAGTTCATGAAACTTGGCCATAAGGTTAATCAAGTATCACTGAACATCCTGCTTGAGTTTCACATCACATGACCAAGGTCAAAGGTCATTTAGGGTCAATGAACTTTGGCCGAATTGGGGGTATCTGTTGAATTACCATCATAACTTTGAAAGTTTATGGATCTGATTCATGAAACTTGGACATAATAGTAATCAAGTATTACTGAACATCCTGTGCAAGTTTCAGGTCACATGATCAAGGTCAAAGGTCATTTAGGGTCAATGAACTTTGGCCAAATTGGGGTATTTGTTGAATTACAGCCATAAATTTGAAAGTGTGTTGGTCTAGTTCATAAAACTTGGACATAATAGTAATCAAGTATCACTGAACATCCTGTGCGAGTTTCAGGTCACATGATCAAGGTCAAAGGTCATGTAAGGTCAAAGAACTTTGGCCACGTTGGGGGTATTTGTTGAATTGCCATCATATCTCTATAAGTGTATTGGTCTAGTTCATAAAACGTGGAAATAAGAGTAACCAAGTATCACTGAACGTCTTGTGCGAGTTATAGTAGTTTTCAAAATCAGCACTGCTGCTATATTGAATCGCGTGATGCAGGTGAGACTGCCAGAGGCATTCCACTTGTTTATATTTTCAACACAAAATCACTTTTCAGTTTTCCCATGAATCTGTATATAGGCATCACATGTCACTGTCAAAGGTTTCAATGCACCTGTGGATTCCTTATTATCTCTCCAGAAATGGGAAGCTGCATAAATTACTCTGCCATTCCTTGTGGCTCATTTTTGAAAACTTCTTGGTTTTCTCAATAACATTACAATCTTGTTTTAATAGCCAAAATAAAGTTCACAGTGGCAGTTCTATGATTTAGAAATAGAGGGGATGCAAATAGGAAATTTGAGAATAGAGAGTGCAGATTTAAATTTTCTTAATCTCTATGTTAATATATAATTTGAATGGATGATTTTTACATTAAGGCGGGGTTGCCCTTTTGCCCCCCCCCCCCCCCTCCCATTGAATTCCATGCTATTGTGGTTCTGGTATCACTGCTTCTTGAACATTCTAAAGTCCACTGGTCTTCTGCTAACGTTTACAAACAACTAGGTGTTAGTCTTATCTTTTCTACCTCCATTGTCTTATCCAATATAAATACCTGAATCGTACGATGATGAAGGCGATACAGCAATCTCTCTGTCGACGCTTAAACTGCAATTGTTTCTATCTTAGTAATATTGATAATGTTATATACTGGTGTTGGTTACATCATGGCAATGTATCCAATGTTGCAAGTCTGTAGAGTTTGTGTCGTTGAAAACATAGAGTCTGAATATGAAGACTATCCCAGAAGGCTGAGGCATTGAGTGAACCTTTCCACGTAAACAGGGATTATTTCATCAGCCCTCAGGAACAAGCCAGCCAATCACATCACTCTACTTGTACAAAAGGAATAGCTTTGCCCTTATTAGGACGTGGACACTCCATATATGCATGAACAGCTCACATGATGTGTGTATACATTAGGGGCTTTCGTCATTGCATACAATGCATGTAAGCAGCGTACGTGTCTTGTTGTGACATGGCTGGGTAGGGTATATATAGCACAATGAAATCAATAGATTCTTCTATTCCAACGCTACTTCGTCCTGCAATATCAACTTGAGATTCTCACCGTTTTCAAACTTCACTATGCAAATGCCCATTGCTAAAAAGCTTATTCTATCTTCTACTTTGTGTGCTACTCTAAGTCAAGGTAGGCTTCAGTACTGTTATTATTATTATTTTTTTGTTCATTTACATGTAGTATTATGTTTATACTGAGGAGTATTGGTACGTGGAAACTTGAAAGGTACATGTACATGTAGATTACACCCTTCCGCATCAATTTCAATGGCAAAACGCCCACATACAGTACATGTATGTATTGAACTGACTGCAATGTTGGTGGCAAATGATGCCTTTTGAAGATATCCATGGACATGATGGAGGCTGCACTAAATTGAAAAAATATAATATACATATTTATATATATAATAATTAATATATAGAGAGAGAGAGAAAGAGAGTGAAACTGCAAATTTTTGCAGTGGACTTTCTGTTCACCGGAATTTTTTTTTTTTTCAATAGTTTGAAGAGATCTAACCCTATATAGTTAAGATTTATGCACAGGAAATGACTTTTCTTTCAATGGAACTCTTTTGGAGGGCATGTCCAAACTGTTTTACATTAATTTTATCACTTAAATGGATGTTTGATCACTTTGATGGAATTGTGCCAAAATTAATTTCTCATATTTTCCTTATAATGAACTTGCGACAGGATGGACGTCCCCTCCAAGTGTAAGCTCAAGGGAATTCCCCTTCCCTTTTGAATTACTAAACCACCAAGTTTGGATTTGTGGCGTCATGGGAACCCCGCAGTGCCAGTGTTGCCGTTAATAAATGAAACCACTCAGATATTCCCTGGTTACACAACATTTTAGTCAGGATGTTGTATTTTTTTATATCAGAAATGTAATTTCTTCAACAACTCTGCACAACATTCATAGCATAGCTTCAGTTTCAGTTTTCAGTTTTTTTTTTATTTCTCGTTTCCAACAAACATATAGAATTCATACATATTTCAATGAATCTAACAATTATAGTAAAACAATGCATGCAATAAAAAAAAATCAATTATGAATTATAAATTTGAAACCAAATTAATACATGTACATGTAGTACACATTGCAATCCATCCCCCCCCCAAAAAAAAAAAAAAATTGATAAATTTAAGTGATGTTTCAAGGCAAGACCATTCTAAAAAAAATTATTTGAATTATTAGAGAAAAATCAGACAAGTATGTTATACATCTACATGAAGCTGCTAATTGTGGATATGAAATAAAAAAGTTATGGCATATGTTTGTTTTGCTATTGTGCTAGTCTTGTGTATGGACCAACTTGTTGATCGAAGTTTCAATCAGGGTCTTTCCCCGCAGACCCAGTATCATTATTTCATATCAAATATGTTGATCTTCATCTCATCCTTTCTTCAAACCAAGATTACTATCACAGGAAGTATTGAAACGGAGATATGACAGGCTCTGTATGTAATACATGTACATGTACATGTAATACATGTACATGTATGTACATGTAGATTGACTTTAACTTTCTACAGTAACATTAAAAAAATGTACCAGCAAAAAAAATCATGCGATGGTTAGGACGAACCTTTCACTGGAGGAAAGTGTTCTGAACGTCCAGCGTAATTCATATCAGATATTTTTATCCTCATCTGATACTTTCTTCAAACCAAGATTATGATCACTGGAACTTATGAAACGGAGATATGACAGGCTCTGTATGTAATACATGCATGTACATGTAGGCCTACAGTAGACTTCACTTTCTACAGTAACATTAAAAAAATGTACCAGCAAATAGATCATGCGATGGTTAGGACGAACCTTTCACTGGAGGAAAGTGTTCTGATCATCCAGCGTAATTCATATCAAATATATTGATCCTCATCTGATACTTTCTTCAAACCAAGATAATGATCACAGGAACTTATGAAACGGAGATATGACAGGCTCTGTATGTAATACATGCATGTACATGTAGGCCTACAGTAGACTTCACTTTCTACAGTAACATTTAAAAAATACCAGCAAATAGATCATGCGATAGTTAGGATGAACCTTTCACTTGAGGAAAGTGTTCTGAAGTCTGAACATGCAGCCTAAGGCCCCTTCCAATGACTTGTGTACAGAAGGCCCCCCTCTCATTCAGGAACTGAAACAAGTTGTATAATTTGTGCTAGTCTTGTGTGAAGACCAACTTTTTGATCAAATTTTCAATCAGGGTCTGCGACTGCAGACTAGTTATGACACGTGACTGTACTTCCTGATGGCTTATAGAGTAGTTGATTATGATCAGTTCATGGCAGAATTCATTTGCCTACATGTACATGTAGTGAAGGCAAGGGCGGAAGAGGATGTGACGTTTTTTTTTCCAATGAGAATTCCAATCCATTGCCTTTTATAGAAGTCAAGGATGTAGGCCTATATAGCATAGCTTTATGCATATTCATGTATGGGGTTGTTAATTTTTTATTTTTTGGGGGGAGAAATTATATCAAAGCTGGGTAAATTCATCTCATGATGGAGCATTGTGGCCCTGTGGATTTGTCTTGGGACCTTGAAACAGAGGGCCGTGCGTTCAAATCCCAACCATGCAGGGAAAAAATTATGTGGGGCTCGGGGCCCCCCAAAAAGAACCGCCCAAAATCCTCATTCACTGCACTGTTTATGCCTAAGTGCTGAGTTTTCAGTCTAGAAACAAAATATAATAAATACAAATAACAAAGTCCTAATTGTTTGTTGTTTGTTTTCTTATGATACAGGTAATGCGTTCCTTTGTGTTCCCAACTGTCGACAACTCTCAGGATTCTGCCCAGAGCCAGGAAACGATACAGGTAAAAAAACTTGAGAACCTTTACATGATAATACGCTGTACTGCCAGCACAAGCAAACAAAGTACTGCATTAAACAATTAGCCCTCTTTTCATCTTATAATAAAATTGATTGGGCTTGTTATCTATGTAATTAAAAGGAAAGAAACATATTTGCTGAAGTGCCATGCCTCTGGAACCAGCTCCTCTGCTGTATCAGTGAATTGTCATTTCTGGGAGCTTTCCAGTGGTCATTCATAGGGACTTTTTTTGTAATAGTTAATTACATAAGTGTTCTTGTCATATGTAGTTTTCATTCATACATGTGATTTTCCAAGAATATTTGGTTCCTTGTAAAGCGCCATCGATTCTATTCTTTTGCTTCTCTGTAAAGCGTTACAGTCAATGTGGAGAGGGCTATATAAATACCAATATTGTATTGTATTGTATTATATAAGAAACATTGGAGATGAACCACTGGATCAACACAGCTAATGCTCATACAATGTACTATGGCTATATACATGAACATACATGTACAACCTGCTTACATGTAGGAAACAACATACACAGCCAGCCAAAGTTAATATATTTGACACATAAAAATTCAGTCAAGTGCTCATTAAAGTAATCATACTTCAATTCATTTTACCTTTTTGTAACATTATTTCCTAGGTAACCAAGATGCCAACAGGTGATCAAATGAGTGTCTCTCAGCGCCCGCCTGCTACTGCAGCCGTCCAGATGCCAGACTGTAAGGCCACCGCTGAGAATTACGCTAACAACAATATAGCCAGTGAAACATGCTTACTATCAGGTAACCAGCTATACCGCAATAATTATGTTACTAAGTAGCAAATCAATTGCCTTTCCTCTCAAAACATTTTAGTTTCTCTATACAAATACAATTATAGGTCAATTTATTCTCTGTAGTATACGGAGATATCTGGAAACGTATATTTTAAGACTATGTATTTATAACACCCAGTCAATGAGAGACTACACACAGTTCACTCCCCCTTTAAAGGAAAGCTTCCTTCCCCGAAGTCAACTTGGTTGGAGGCTTAAAAATCCCCCAACTCGCAGTGCACTTGGCAAGTTCCCCTTTGAAATATACTCCATAGTGAACCACCCAGTAAGATTCCAGACTGGTGGTGGTATACAGAAATGAAAGGAGAAAGAGAAACCACCATTTGCATTCAGATCATCCGTAATGGATGATGTCATAGCAGAGATATTTGTTTACCTGGTCATGCATGTTGCAGTTCACATGTGCCAAGGGATTGAAAGATATTGCGCAATGTGAGTAGCAACATACCCTTTCATGAAAGTCATGCAATAACTGTATGCAGTGACGTACATGGGGGGTTACATGGGTTCAAACCCCCCCTTATATTTTTTTGATACCCAATCCCCCCCTCCCCCTAAAATTTTTTTGAAGACTTTTTTCTTGTCAATTTTTTTGGGATAGGAATTGACCTAAAATTGGTGGTGGAGACCTTTTTTTTTGGGGGGGAGGATGTCAACATTTCATGCAGCTTGAACCCCCCCCCCCCTTTAGAAAATCCTGCGTTCGCTACTGACTGTATGTGTACAGTAAATTACTGGAGGGGGAAATATTGGAATGAAAAAATTTGTTTATGGTTATCTTTCTTAGAGGTATGGTGGAACTGGGATGGAGAGATGTGGCTTTGACATTGGGCAAAGGAAACTATAATCCTTTTGTGGCAAAATAAATTTATACAGATCCATTTTGTTATCTATTTTACATGTAATTCCTCAATCTGTTTTCTTTATCTGTATTATGACTTATGATTTTGTTTATATAACAGAGCAAATGGATTTGATGATGAGTATATCATCGGTGGAAGACTTCCATCATGGTCTCGAAGACTCAAGGAGAAAACGCAAGAAGAAGAAAAAGAGGACTTCAGGAATTGTGCCAAATAGATTTGAAGGTGAGGCTGCCTTGAAAACTCATGCTTTCTGCCTGGCTCGAATTATTTGTCCTATTTCTCAACTCAGTTGACTTGATTTCATAGGATAATTATATAGTTTGGTCCCCCCCCCCCCTCCCTCAAGTCATCAAAATGTATAGTTGTGTTAATAATGGTGGCTCATCGATATGTTGGTGGCACTGTGCGACTGCTTATTTTGGGTGTAAATTAGATTTTTTTTTTTAAATCAGATTTTCATGTAACAGGATCCTAAGTCAAAGAAGTCTTTATATTTTCAATAACTTTTCAATAAAAAATAAGATTTAAACTTGATTTATGAACAGTGTATGTCTCTGAATACATGTAAGTATATTGAAAATCTAGATTGCATAAAATCTAGGAATGGTTGAGATATACATCTCATTCTGCATTGTTTAAAGAAAATCCATCTAGTGTTTTAACAATTTAAGAAATTTAAGAAATGTTGGCAATAAAAGGCCTCAATCATAATGTCTGTCTATTTGATTATCTCAGTCTATCCTTGGAATTAGTAAATAGAAAGCATACTGTTTTTTATTTCTGTAGATGTGTATGAGTTGACTGATGAGCTGCTGGGTTCTGGGTCATATGCTTCAGTGAAAACCTGTCGACAGATATCTACAGGGAAGGAGTACGCAGTCAAGGTGCGTTTTCACCCCCGTGCTTCCTTTTGTACTTTTGCACTTTGTCAAACTTCATGATGACAACCAATGTGTTTAATATGCATTAGGCCTTAGAAGCAGTCAAACAAAAGTCTACAACCATGGAGTCTATTTACCTTTTTGAATATCCATGTGGTTTACAAGTAATATCCGATAACCCCCTTTCTATTATAAAACAAAGCAACAAGATTGTGCTGATAGCTGGAGCGTTTTTGGTCCAGTGATCTAGAATCAGGGTCCCGTGGCATAAAAGTTACTATTATGGTAACTTTGCCATCCAATGGTATCTTTCATGGAATCTCTGGATCTGTTGGACATCATTACCATGGCAGTTACCATTGTATGGCAAGGTTACCATAGTAGTAACTTTTATGCAACGGGGGCCAAGAACTTTGATTCCCAACACCAATTGATGGTGAAGTTTTACACCAGTCACCTTATTTTGGTCCTTTGTATTTGTCTTTGGATGTTGTAGGTGATGGAGAAGAGACCAGGAAACAGCCGTACCAAGATCTTCAGGGAGGTAGAAACACTCTACCACTGTCAGGGACATAATAACATTCTGCAGCTTATTGAATACTTCGAAGACAATGACAGGTAAGGCTCAGAGAACCTGACGCAACCTGACGCAGGTAGTGGTTGCAAGATAGCAGGTCATCACAAACCCCCATTTCATTTTTAGTTGGACAGCATATTCAGATGATTTTGCTTTATAAATTTCAAGTCTGGTTTTTTTTGGTATAAAATATAAAATTAAAGGATTCGCATGAGTGACAATTCATTGATCCCTTGAAAATTTGTCAGTATATGCATAGTGTCATTATGATAATGGTGATAAAAATACACAAAATTTACCATGTGCCTTATGCATGTCTCAAAGCGCAATTTAAAAAAGAAAAAGATGTAAGTATCAATTAGTACACAATATTTCATGAATAAATTATAAACTTCAATGTCAAAACATTGTTGCTTCAACTAGTTAGACATACAATCTAAAAATAATCAGAATTATACCAAGTACTTTATCATCTGTTTGCTCACAATACGCTCATATTTGTTCGTTGTCAGGTTCTACCTTATCTTTGAGAAGATGTTTGGCGGTGCCTTACTGCAGCACATCGAGCAGCGTAAGACGTTCACTGAACTGGAAGCTAGTCTTGTCATCAAAGACATCGCCAGCGCTCTCTCGTTCTTGCACAATAAAGGTAAACCCCTATTTTAATTTCAGCTAACAGTGTTTTTTTTTAAAAACAAATTCACAGGCTTCACAGTCTACCTCCAAGTTCAAATGGAAATCATTAGAGCTTCAGAATATATCTTTCTGTTATATTATTATTATTGGGATTCAATGTTTATAATATGTTTCATTAGGTTAAAAAAATACCACAAGTATAATCATACAAGAATCAAGAACAGACAAAAATGGTGATATGTGATGTTCTTTGATGTTTTCAGGTTGGCTCATCAATATTCATTTTGATACCAATGAATCATGGAAAAAATTTACAGAGGGGCTTGAGGTGATTTTGCTCCCGAAATGATAAAAAAGCGCTGGAAAATGAAAAAAAAAAGAGCTTAGGAAAATACCCATTCACTGCAGTATTAAAGCCTATCCAATGTTGCAGATTTTGGGAGTCAATTGAGAGAAGTAGCTTCTGAAAATAAATGTATTCTTTGCCTGGTATAAATCATTCTCCTTGAATTGTTGTTTTTAAAAGGTATCGCCCACCGTGACCTGAAACCCGAAAACATTCTCTGCGAGAGCCAGCTAAGCATCTCGCCGATCAAGATATGCGACTTTGGACTCGGTAGCGGGATCCACCTGAGTAGCCAGTACAACACCCCCGTCACGACGCCGGAGCTCCTCACCCCCGTCGGCTCGGCGGAGTTCATGGCTCCGGAGATCGTGGAGGCGTTTATCTATGACCTTCAGGCGACGGTGTACGACAAGAGGTGTGACCTCTGGAGTCTTGGGGTGATCCTGTACATCCTGTTGTGCGGTCATCCGCCGTTTGTGGGTTCTTGTGGAGAGGACTGTGGCTGGGACAGGGGAGAGGCTTGTCCAGACTGTGAGGTAATCAATCTCTCTTTTAAATTTCTTTCATAATAGACCTTATGCATATGATGTCATAATCTTATAGCGCCCTCCCTCAGAGGATATAGGAATACATGTAAACAGACTTCTATCTCTCCATGAGAATAGATAGCATCAGTCAAGCGATTGAAAGTTGTATTTTTTTAATAATCAAAGTGTAGTTTAAAGATAAATGCCAGTTGTGTAAAATTTAAAAAAAAATTGATCAGAATCCAATTTAATGTCTTTGCATGTATATATTTAAATAAAAAAGATATGTGCACTGTCCCACACCTGCATATCTGTGTTGGCGATCGTCAGTCTGATTGTTTTTCAGCTTAGATTTCATGATTACCTAAAGTTCAGTTTATGCATTTGTACCAGCTCTCGATCTACGATGATATAGTGACAATCAACCTTGGTTTGACAGACTTTCCCATGAAACCAGTGTTTACTGCACCTACATTCATTTACCATTAATATTCTCTAACAATTGCAGGAATTGCTGTTGCACTGCATCCAGTCCGGCGAGTATGACTTCCATGGCGTTGAGTGGGAACACATCTCTTGTGGAGCCAAGGATCTCATCTCACACCTACTGGTCCGGGACGCCAAACAGAGGTACACTGCAGACATGGTCCTCAATCACCCGTGGGTCAAACAGGTATGTCAAGCGAAACTTCAAGTCCAGGGCTGTGAGAGATCAGCTTTTTTTTTGTTCTGATTTTAGCTCATATTTGTTTCCTCTACAAAGTATGGAAGCTCTTTCAGTTTCAGCCTTTTTCAACACTCTTCGGCCTTTTCAGCTCTGTTTCTTTGTGATCACTGACACCCCTGTTTAATACTAAATAGACCCTTTTTTTTGGGGGGGGGGGGTATCATAGTCCCGCTCACAGCATTTTTCCGGACCGCTCAAGGAACAGAGCTTTTTAGACCGAAATTGTTGGATATGGGTATAGCGTCAAGACACCATGTGACTTGATATGGGATAGTGTCATGCCGAAAATGGCTCATTCCCTTAAATTTAAAACTATCATATTTTTACAGTATTGTTTATAGCTATAGCAGAAATTCTGCTTTGATGCATGAATTGGCATTATCATTGAAATCATAATATAAAAAAAGAATTATACCCAAAGTCCCAAAGGCAGGTCATGTTAGGGTTAATGGGAAGTCCATCCTGATGGGAAGTTGGTTTTGATAAAAGCAGAAATAAAAATTAAACATTAAGGCTTGGCACAAATCTATCAAAAGACTAAAGATTGTTTTGATCGATTGTATTCTCACAGCCTCCGAGCACACCTCTACTGACGCCAGCAATCATCAAACGTAATAACAGTGCCAAAGATCTTAGTCAGTTTGCAGCAGAAGCCGTGGCTTGCAACCGCCTTGTTGCACAGAAAGAAGAAGATGAAATCCAAGAAGAGGACGATGTCACCAAAGAAGAAGACGACGATGATGGAATCTGCATCATCAGACCCTCGGGTCAGCTCAACAACGGTGGCATCAACTTTGGCCTTTCACCTCCGGGCCAATCGGCGCTGGCGAAGCGACGAGCAGCGATGCATAGTCAGGGGAGAGAACAGTGTATTACTATTCAGGCCTAAGTAGAGAAGAACAGTCAAGAGATAGGCCAGACCTAAAGAGATGTGCACAGGAAAGGGATAGACCAGGTCTAAAGAGAGATGCAAAGTCAATGGATAGACCAGGCCTAAACAGAGATACACGGTAAAGGAATAGACCAGTGTATTACTAGTTAGGCCTAAAGACTAAAAGAGAGAAGCAGAGCCAAGGGATAGACCAGGCCTAAAGAGAGGTGCACAGTCAAGGGATAAACCAGTGTATTACTATTTAGGTTTAAAGAGTGAAGCACAGTTAATGGATAGACCAGGCCTACAGAGAGATGCTCAGTAAAGAGATAGACCAGTGTTTTACTTTTCAGGTCTAAAGAGAAATGCAGAGTAAAGGGATAGACCAGGCCTAAAGAGAGATGCAGATTAAAGGGATAGACCAGTGTATTACTATTTAGGCAGAGAGAGAGAGAGAGAGAGAGAAGCACAGTTAATGGATAGACCAGGTCTAAAGAGAGATGCATAGTAATGGGATAGACCAGTGTTTTACTATTCGGGTCTAAAGAGAGAAACACATTTATTGGATAGGCCAGGCCTAAAGAGAGATGCTCAGTAAAGGGATAGACCAGTGTATTCAGGCCGAAAGACAGATTACAGTAAAGGGAGAGATTTATTTGGCTATTGAATTTATTTCTTGAGATATGTATATGATATTCATATACATGTTTTATATTTCCATGCATTGATAATGTGAGAAATAACATATCAACATTATTAGGCAACTGAACCATGAAAAGAGGTCTGTAATGTTGTTGTTGTTTTTTAACAGCATTTTGGTATTCGTAGACAAGTAAAATAAAAGATCAAATATTTTTTTTAACATCGGTGTATTTTTTTATTTTTTGAGTTATTGTCGGTGATTTGATAGTCTTCCTGTCAGAAGGCAGTAACATTAGATTTGGGGTAACGATGTGCTGTTATCTCCTGAAGAAATGTGAAACATTTATTCTATGACTTGGTGAATTTCTTATTTATTTCTTCATTTGTTGGTGCACTGGTCTGGACAAAATCACACCGGTGTCCGCCAGTCTTGGTCAGGTACTGGTGGACCGACTGCACCAACTCAGCCCTAGATAAAACCATTCCATTTGTTTGAAAAATCAGTTTCAATAGGTGTTAAATTTTGTAATTTGTATTTTACATTGGTATGACATTGCCTGAAATAAATAAAAGAGATATCTCATCTGTTTTTTTATTCATTTATTTTTTTTTTTCGGGGGGGGGGGGGGTGTAGTTGGTAATGTATGCACTCCAGCAGATCGTTTCCTCAAAAAATTTCGTCCAAAAAGTGTCAGATCTGGCAACGTTCCTTGATTTTAATTCCCAGAGTGGAACAATTTCTGTGGGAGCTGTCAGATAAAATGTCCAACAAGTCCACTTCATGACGGTGATTGTTTTCTATGTAAATCATGCAAAGTTTTTTTTCCTATGACCTTTTTGCAAAATCAATTTTGTGTACATATTAGGTTTGGTCAAGTTTTGTAAATAATATACCATGACTTTTGGGAAAGAACTAACTTTTTGTTACATTGCATGAAGAGAACATTGAAAACATCACTTTGAGGTGCTTGGTATGGATCGTCTTTTGAGGGATAAGTCATTTATCCCGGACGTGTATTTGAGATGGAGACACATTTGTTTATTTTGGATGTTAACTTGTGTGCATGATATCTTGATATTTCAATCAAGTTATGGCTATCACTGTACACTGGTATGTGTTACCCTAGCTGTATCTTGTTAAGGTTAACATGGTTGATTTGTTTGAGATTCCATATTTGTTTGTGTCGTGAAATTATGACAGCCTGGTATGAGTGGTAACTATTCAAGTCTTCCTCGTAATTGTTGGTTAAAACAACAGGTGATACACACTTTGATATACAATCTAAAGTTGAGTGTTACTACTGAGATGCTATGTTGAAGACCGTCTTTCATTCGTCAAGTATGTGTAAGGGATATTTGTCAGCTGATCAATCTAACATTTTGTCATGGCTTGATTTTTTCACCAATTCAGGGTGGATTCCCCTCTTACGGTCAAAACGTTACTAAACGAACGATTTGTTTATGCTATTTATGGTTGTGTTAAATTTTAGACAATGGTGCATCATTTTTATTATTGGTCATATTTCTTTGACTCTGAAAAAAAAGTGGAGGGGTAAAAGTCATGGGGGGGGGGGCATCATGGAAAAAATGTTTGTAAAAGAGAGTATGAAAAAATATGCACAATTTAAAGAAGAAAAAAATAGACTTAAAAAATTGAAAGGGATCTTTTCCAATCATACATCCCTCTCTGTTTTCTTTTAAGAGAATTTATAACACAAACTAGACAATTTGACTTCTTTAGACAATGAATCATTATTTGTGCAATCTTAAGTAAGAGGGTGGGTGCGATTGGAGCCCTGGGCCCCGCCTTACAAAGAGTTGCCATTGATCTGACCAACCACAACTATGGAAAGCCAGCTGTGCCAACGTCTGTTTCTGTTCAATGTGCTTTTTAGACAATTCCTATGATGTATGTTCACACTTGCATTGTTTTCTGGACAATTCAGTGTGCTCCTCTTTGTGTACAAAGGGGCATTGTGCCAATGTCCTGTATGAAGAATTATGACGATGATGGATTTCCGTATTAGTTGTGATCAATCGTAACTCTTTGTAAGAGTGGACCCTGGCCCCCGACTTACAAAGAGTTACGATTGATCCAATTTGTCGTAACTCTATGGAAATCCATCAGTGTCATAATTTTTTATCCAGGAAATTTGCAAAATGTCATTTGTAAACAAAGGGGAACACACCAATTGTCAATATACATTCATGTCTTGAATTTTTTTTGAACAAACATGCATTTTATATATTGACTTTGCTGGCTTTCCATAGTTGCGATTGATCGGATCAATCGCAAGTCTTTGTAAGATGAGCCCCTGTTGTACTCCCTTGTATCTGCTATTAATAAGAACCCGGTACAATCATTGCTCTACTTCCGTTCATTCAGACTTTCACATGGCTCTTTACAGTTCCATGTATTCTCAAAACTTTTGTTAGTCACCAAGAAAGTCTGGTTTGACTTTAGGGCCCGTATTCTGAAGTCGGGTTTTACTTAAACTCGGGTTTAAAGTTGTGGTTTAAGTATGGACAGCCAATTGTTACATAAATCACTAATGGTAGAGATGCCATATTTCAGCTCATTTGGCTCTCAAATCATTCACAATTGTCTAGGAAGTATAAATAGATGATTGTCTTCACCATCGATGAATCAGGAAAGAGCACAGTAAACATAAGAAACATACAAGTTAATAACAATTTTGACACTCATGGCTTCCCATAATTTTAGCACAGAGTTAGACCATGGTCTAAGTTAAACCTGACTTCAGAATATGGGCCTAGGAATCTACTCGTATGTTAAATGTTGGTCTCTTCTGAGACAATTAGAAGCTGGTCTTCTATCAAAGTTTTGTAGTTGTCATTGACACTAATTTCTCTCTGTGGATTATTTAAGCAGAATGTTGCCAGTGACGGGATAGAGATGCTCATGGCCAATATGTTCAGATTGTGATATATCCACGTTAAACATATTAAGTTTATTTGTTGTTACGCAAAACCTACCACATAAAAAAAAAGGTTACCTTTTGCTCAAGAATATATGTGCAATATAAGTTGAGCTTTACAAATTGCTGATTTTCCTGATATATATATTATATTATTAATGGCTACGTGTGTGTGTGATCATTGAGGATGTAATAGGTTGTCATTACCATTTGTATCATTATCTATACATCCAGTTTTGTTGTTGCTCTCGTTTATTTTTACCACCAGTATTTTGAAGTTCTATTCCTTGTCATTGTGTATTTGACTTATGATTTATGCTGTTATGAAATGTGAGCGAAAAGATTTTCCATGCGGACAATTGAGGTTGAATGGAATCGAATTTTGCTTGAGATCGTGAAGAAGGGTAGGGGCCAGAAAGCTTGATGTCGTGGTGCGCATGGGATATTCTTTACTATAGCCCTCACACTCTCAGGTGCCAGAAAGCTTGATGTAGTGGTGTGCGTGGGATATCGTTTGCTATCGCCCTCATACTCTCAATAATCACACATACACTGAGATTTTCCTCAAACTGGTCAGTTGAAACAAACTGCAAATACAAATAGGAAATGCAATTTTTTTTTTAGATTTCCATCGTATAAATTGTTTTGTATGTCAAATGTATCGGGTTTTCATTTTCCTTTGGTGCGTTGTAGAAGCTTGGCATTCTGTACAGATTTGCTACTGTTTCTTTTTATATTACGTTTTATATTGTTTACTATTAATTCCCAAGTGAGGAAGTCATTTTGATAGGCATTTTTCATTTTTTTAAGTTCTCAATGTTGAAACCATCAAAGTCTGTAATTGATTTCTGCACCAGGGGGTGGTTCAAAAGATTTAAGTCTGACTGAGAATTCTTAAAACGAGGTCAGACTGTATATTTAGGTTAAATTATAGCTACTTACGCTTCCAGGTGGGTGTTTCATAAAGCTGTTCGTACGTTACGAATTACCTTTACTCTCTTGTGCTAAATGATATATCCCTCGGTAGCTGACTTATCACTGATGTTCCAGTTGTGTGTAAAGTCGGACGTAACTTTACAAATAGCTTTATGAAAAACCATCCTGTATTAAGCTTTCAGTGAAAAAAAAGAGTAATGTTTATTAGCCTGCTGGTCAGGCTTTTGATGTTATTTTTTCAGACCTCTATACTGTTTTTTGTGAGAAATACACAGCATTAATAAATGAAACTTTCTTTTAAGTGTACTATTTATGGAAATAACATGTTTGCAGAATTACTACAGTATTTCATTCTACATTTTTTTTGTCATAAAGTGAAAACTAAGATCAGTTCCAAATCAAGCATACATGTAAGTTCCAAAATCAATTGTTAGTCATTTGATTAGATGCAAATTGGTAGTTGAATTCTGCTCAATAATTGCAAATAAACTTATTTGCGACACCAAATTACGCTTGATTTTGGGACTTACGCTTGATTTGAAATCAAAGGTTTCTTGCAAGGCCCCAAGAGATTATTATGTACATTTGTAAAATGGGTTGTATGTAAAGACCACACTTCGGAATTTGAAGAATGATGTCTAAATTTACATACCATTATGCAGTGCCTTTTTGTAATGTTTGGAAGAAAACAACCATTCCTTTTATGTGTTGAAGGTCTTTTGGTTGGAGTATAATATGGGGATAGTTCCTTTATTTCAAAAAAACTATCATGTGCTATATGAATATGAGATAATGTAAATGACGTGCATTGGTCATTCGTATGGAACGATACATGTTACAAATGTAACAACAAATCCTATTAATAATAATTAATGGTTTAATAAGGGGGATAGCGTACTGAAGTGGGTGCTTAAGTTTACGATATACTAATTATTTGTCAACCTCTCAAAATTGACATCATTAATCACCACGTACAGTACTGCCCACAGAGGTATTCAGCTAAATCTGTGTTACTTGGAATCGTTATTAACCCTAAAAAGACTGGGGGGGACATTTTTCACAATAAATGTTTTTTTTACCCTGAAAAGACTGGGGTGGGGATTTTTTGCGATAAATCTTCAATTTGAAAGGTTTATACCTCATCATTTTATAGCTCTTCTTTAAGTCTCACACAAATTTTGAGGCTAAATTTGCGACACCATGGTATGTGGTTCCGAAATTCCGCAACATTATGTATGTGCATGTCATACCAAAAATTTATCAAAGGAACGACATCATTTTTGTGTTCAAATACAATACAAAGTCTGTTTCTAGCTGAAATTCATAACTAAATCCTCAATTGTTTTCATGTTGTCCATGATCGGAAAAGTGTTGCCAAAAATTATCTATAAAAATATATAGGAAAATATTTTGACATGCACTGTTCATCGCAATCAGCAGCCGAGATCTTTTGGGTTAAGGCCTAAAAAATAACCCAGTCTTATTCGGGTTAAAGAACTTCCAAGATTGGATACCAAATCGTTTTTTTTTTCACGGCATTTTAGACATGTTTACTAATATCCATTTTCTCTTCTCCTCTGGGAGGTATATGTTCCTTGTATTAAGTTCAGAGTGGCCATCGTGTATGTAAAGGTTTTGGAGGAAATTTCCCTTGAACTATCAGTATTGTACAGTGCAAATATATTTATATATATAAAAAGGTAATCCAAGTTAAGAAGTCTTGAGACTCAGAGAGTTTAGAATATCACCCCCAAAAAAAGTCTTCAGCATTTTGCCGATACCTTGTAGCTCTAACACAACTCTCTAAGACAACAGAACTGTATGAATTTCATTTTCCCAAGTTTTGGCATGTAATGTTGATGTGTTCACTTCACTGATGTATCGGCTGAGTGAACACTGAACATGAATAGCCCTTTGTAGAAAAGTATGCTGATGAATGCAAGCCTGAAAAGGTCATCCCCCCCAACCGAACTAACTGATCTGTTTCCGTCCCCCTCATCCAATAGAGTAAACATTGAGAAAACTGGCATTTGTACCTGTGAACTTTCAGATTCTTTCAGTCCTTTGAGTTGTTAGTGGTAGGAGTTTGTCTTTCATATTCAGGCATTAATTGAAATTGTATTATTGAAATATCTTCGAATCTTGGCCCTCTAAATTTGGATTACCTTTATTATAATATGCACTGACTGCAGTACACATTGACTTTATGCTTTTGTGAAGAACTTTTAAATGAAGCTTTATTTCAAGAAAAAAAAATGGTGTATTTGAAAGATCCAATAAAAGTATGGAAACAATAACTCTTACATGTAAGTTATCTTGCTTGATTTTGTTCTGTGTGTGTTGCATTGCTGTGAAAACTTGTTAGGGCCTAATGAGTGGTACAATCTTGATTCCTTGATTACTAAGGAAGCATGAATGCTAGTATAAAGCAAGCAACCAAAGGACCAATGGCTTAAGGTCCTCTCCGAGGGACCTTGTAATGAAGATTAATGCCTTATCAAATGGCACTAGCGAACCAAGTGGGAATCGAACCCAGGTTACCAGAATCCGAAACCCCTGCTCTACCCACTGAGCTATCTTGCCTCCCTATATGATGAACGATTGTGATGAAATAAAGTGATGCATCTTCTTCCGGTACTACATCGTTACTATTTTTTTGCCTATAACCTTTAATGATGTAGTCCCCAGTGTTCCATATTTTATGGGGTCAAAGGTCATTTTGTGCCTTGTTTGCAATCTAAAGGCTCAATCGACTTTGTAGAAATTCACAACGAAAATGTGTTTGACACCCTATTTTTCATGGCTATATTTTACATTATATGACACCTAGATAGATCCTTGTGATTTGATTGGTTGTTTGATATCATTCATTCAGCCCATTTTACAATGACGTCATCAACCGTGCAATTTTGGATCCATACGATTTTGTCCATTGCATGCGCGCACCAAAACAGCAGCTGCAGGCACCAGCAGTGCACATATTGTAATGATGCAACAATCAACAGACCGAACTCGCACTGCATGAGCATGTTTTGCTTTGAAATTCATGAATTTCATATGAAAAAAAAAAAATCAATTTTTAGGTGTCATATGAACCAAATAATGAATGTTTCTTCATTCGTGCAATGGACAGAATACTTCATTCGGTGAAAGATGAAATCATGATCCATTCAACTCATCTTTCATGAAGTATTCTGTCCATTGCACTTATAAACATTCATTATTTGTATACTATATGATATACACTTGGTGAGGATAAGCAGTCATAACATGTGTAAGATTGAATTGAATTGAACTTTATTATCCCAATATGGGAAATTTGCTTTTCACTGGTGCATCACCAATATAAATGTTTACAAAGGAAATGAAGTTTACAAATGAGATGACCAATTACACAGGGTTGATGTCTTGTAACGATGGATTATAGAACTATTTAGCTAATAATCTGGACATACATTTGACGATTCATAAACAAATCACGATTCATTAACAAAAGAATAAAGTTAACAATCATCTACTATGAATTTGGATTCCAGGAATGCATTTGATCGTAACGAATAATGTTACGTTTACAGAAGAAATAATTTAAAACATAAATGCCTGTTGTTAATAACAAACCAATACAGTTGAACGAAATCATGATTTGCTAACAAAAGAATAAAGTTAACAATCATCTACTATGAATTTGGATTCCAGAAATGCATTTGATTGTAACGAATGATGTTTCGTTTACAGAAGAAATAATTTAAATTATAAATGCCTGTTGTTAATAACAAACCAATAGACCCGTATTCCGAAGTCAGGTTTAACTTTCACCATGGTCTAACTCTGTGCTAAGATTATGGAAAGCCAAAACTGTCAAAATTGTCCTTACATTGTATGTTTCTTATGTTTCCAATGCTCTTTCCTATCTCGTGAATGGTGAAGAAAGCTATCTTATTTATTCTTCCAAAACAAGAATAATTTGATACGAAAATTAATTTCAAAGTGTTAGAGATTAATTGCCACTATTGGCTCTCCATAGTTAAACCTCAACTTGAAACCAGAGTTTAAATTAAACCCAACTTCAGAATACGGGCCATAGAGATGAACAAAATCAAATAAATTGACCACTGATATGTTCATATGTGTGAAGAGAAAAAATATGTGCCAAATAATTCTGGTATACAATGTGCAATTGCTGAGTGAGATATGGATGAAACAATCATGGAATTCTAGCCAAATGCCAGGTCTTTTTCCAAGCAATAATAATACACTGTCCCACATGTGCTCATTTGTGTTGGTGATCCACAAATGTTTACTATAAGATTCCAGGCATGTATCCGATTCTAATGAATGATGTTTCCTTAATAAAAGAAGTCCTTAACAAAGAAATGGAGTTTACAAATGAAATGACAAATATAACTCAATTACATGAGCAGAAATAAACACATTCATTCTAATACAGGTTTAATAACTTTTAACATAAAATTGTAACTACTGAATTAAAAATATTAGACATATACTGCAAATAATAAATCATGATTCGTTTACAAAAGAAATAAAGTTTTACAAATGTTTACTCCAGGCATGCATTTGATCATAATGAATGATGTTTCCTTAAGAAAAGAATTCAATTTTAACAAATGTATACTAATGAGTTTAGAATCCAGAAATCATTCATCATAAATCACAGATGCCAGTTTTGATAATGATCTTTAAGAATTCAAATTGAATAAAACTGAATAACCACTGAAAGGTATGAATAAAAAAATATGTGCCAAATGATTTTGGAAGAAAATACGTAAATGCTGAGAAAATGGACAAAATAAACAGGGTATCCCAACCAGATGTTGGGTCTTTTTCAAAGCAATAATAACACACTGTCCCACATGTACTTATCTGTGTTGGTGATCCACAGTTTGGTAATTTTCCAGCTTAGATTTCATGATTTCACAGAGTATAAACATATAAACAGATCTAGATCTGCCATGATATGGTGACAATAGAATTTGATTTTAAATACTTTCTCATAAAACCACTGCCTGCTGCAACTACAGACACTTATCTTTAACTCTTGGGCGCTGTTTTTGCTGCTGCTGCCTTCATTTTTGCTCTCCAAAATCTCACATTTTTCAACTGTTTTGTCAGTGCATTGGGATATCATTTCTATGTCAACTGTTTCAAGTGGAATCACTGATTCTGGTGAACTACTTTGCATTCTGGATTGGTACCTACTTTTTTCAGAATTTTGAGAGAAAATTTCTGCTCAACTGCTTGGTTTTGAGAAACCTAAGTGTAGCTGGATATAGCTCTTATGCACAGAGTCAATGTGGACTTTCAGCCCTTTGTTATTGTGAAACCAGCCCAGATGGGAACAATGGAAAGTGATCCTGCCTGTGGACTGTGTCTATTGTGAAAGGATTATAATCAATGGTAGAAGAGATTATCATTGACTTTCACAGTGTTAATGATGCCCAGGTCAGCCTTTCAATATAGCAGTGCTGAGCTTCATTCACTGAGACATGCATGTGGTACCAAACATGTTGATGCACATGTGTTTCAGACTTTAAAAGAACTTAACTTGCTTCATCTTCGTAGTCGACGGGCTGGATCTCACTTACATAAACATCATCGGGAGAGGCCCCACGTATCAGCAAGAACACATAGGTCTACATCTCGACTTGTGAACCAAAGGAATATCTGCCCAACAGTGTATCCTTTTAAAACTCAAGCAAAGTTCTGCTCTATCAATTCTCAGTCACTGCGAAATAAAACAACAGAATTTATTGAATTTGTGTTAGACAATAAACTTGATATCGTGGCCATTTGTGAAACCTGGCTCAAGACTGGAGACGATATTGTCATCGGAGACATCACGCCAACGGGTTATACGTTCAAGCATTTTCCACGCATAAACAACAAACGAGGTGGAGGCCTTGCTCTCTTATACAAATCTACTCTGAATGTGCGTTTTCCTGAATCTATCGCTAACCCCAAGGCTTTTGAGGTTTTCTCAACTGAAATTGTCAGTTCAACATTATCACTCCTACTTGTTGTAATGTACCGCCCACCAACTAGATCAACAGGTTCTTCCTTCGATGCGTTCACTGCAGAGTTTGAGTCACTTATTGAAGATGTATGTTTGAATCAAATGCCTATTATCATCACAGGTGATTTTAATGTTCATGTCGACTCAGCGTCAAATGCAAATGCTTGTGCCTTCAAGAATCTCCTCTCTAGCCACAACCTTAGACAAAGTGTTACCTGTCCTACGCATAGAAAAGGTCACACTCTGGACTTACTGATCACCAGGGAATCAGACCCAACCTTTTTTGATGATCTGCATGTCATCGACGGGATAGCTGATCATTCAGCAATAACCATCAAGCTGTATCTTGAGCGCCCTCAGAACCAGAAGGTTGAAGTAAAAACAAGGAATGTATCAGCCATCAGTAAGGAGGCTCTCTGTGATGATATAAAGTCTTCCAAGCTTTCCAGTACAGAGTTGAAACTTAACTCATTGTCATCACAAGCTGAGCAGTATAACACCATCCTTGAAAATATTTTTGATAGTCATGCTCCAATGAAGACACGTACAGTGGTTCTGAGACCCCATTCTCCATGGTTCAAGAGCAGCTTTCATACTGAAAAGCGGGAAAGACGTCGCCTAGAGACCTTGTGGAGAAACTCTGGACTTGAGATTCATCGGCAGATGTATACATCGCAGAAGCAGAAGGTCAATCGACTCATTCGTCAATCAAAGTCAACATACTACAATGACCTGTTCACAGAGAATGCAAAAGACCAGAGACGACTCTTCAGTATTGCTGATAAAGTCCTTCATCGCAAGAGCAAGTCTCCTCTCCCACAGCACCAGTCAAAGGAACAGCTATCCAAAGAATTTTGTAAGTTCTTTGATGAAAAGATCTCAAACATCCGCCAAGGATGCCAGATTGCTGATGACCTAAGCCTTCCTTCTGCTGGAATATTGTCATCACCTAGTAACTTGTCGGTATTCGAAGAGGTAACAGAGGATGAGGTACGACGCATTGTATTATCTTCACCACCAAAATCATGTGATCTGGATCCTATCCCAACTCTGTTGCTCAAATCCTGTTCTTCTACTGTGATCCCTATTGTGACATCAATCATTAATACCTCTTTACAATCTGGAGAAGTCCCAGAAGTTCTGAAAGTTGCACAAGTTAATCCAGTGCTGAAGAAGTCAAAACTCGATCCAGAGAACATGAGCAACTATCGCCCGATCTCCAACCTCAGCTTCTTGAGCAAGACACTGGAGCGCGTCGCGATGAACCAGTTGAGTTCCTACATCACAGATAATTCTCTCCATGATACATTCCAGTCTGCCTATCGTGCCAATCATAGTGTCGAGACAGCAATCCTCAGAGTCCAGAATGATCTACTTTCCGGCATGGATCAAAAGAAGATATCGCTTCTAGTCCTACTGGATCTTTCAGCAGCGTTCGACACTGTCGACCATGATATTCTTCTCCATCGACTTAGTGACCTATATGGAATCAGCGGAGTCGCACTACAGTGGTTTCGATCGTACCTGACAGGAAGGACGAGCTATGTTTCCGTTGACGGTGCCAGATCCGACTCATCAACGCTGAAGTATGGCGTTCCTCAAGGCTCTGTCCTCGGCCCGCAGTTGTTCAGCATGTACACTTCGCCCATATCTCACATCATCAAGAGGCACGGACTCCAGTATCACCGATATGCAGATGATACACAGATTTACTGTACCGTCAACTCATCTCAAACTGAGGTCAATTTAGGACTTCAGCGCATTGAATCCTGTGTAGCTGACCTCCAGGAATGGCTGTCTAATAACTATCTTAAGATGAATAAGGACAAGACAGAATTCCTTATTGTGGGATCTCGTCAACAACGAGCCAAAGTTACAATAAACCATCTAAGAATTGGCAACTCTTTAATCAAGCCTTCTGATCAAGTGAGAAACCTTGGAGTAGTGTTTGATTCCTCACTTACAATGGAGCAGCATGTCACAGGCACTTCCAAGGCTGCCTGTATCTCTATCCGTAATCTTGGAAGGATCCGCAAGCATGTAACTAAGAAAGTTGCTGAACTCCTTGTTCATGCCTTTGTAACAACCCGACTGGACATTTGCAACTCAATTTTGACTGGTTTGACTCAACATCAACTGCACAGACTTCAGCGTCTGCAGAACATGGCCGCACGTCTTGTATCCCTTCAAAGAAAGAGAGTCCACATTACTCCAATTCTGCGTGACCTACATTGGCTGCCTGTCAACCAGAGAATATCATATAAACTTGGGGTCCTCGTATTTAAAGCGCTTAACAATAAATCTCCACCCTACATATCAGAGCTCTTATCTCAGCATAGACCAACACGCAGTCTCAGATCAGCAGATCAAGCATTGCTGACAGAATCTCTCAGCCACACAACTTGGGGTGACAGAGCCTTCTACATCTCTGGACCAAAGCTGTGGAATAGCCTTCCTCAATTTATCAGGAGAGCAGAGACCCAATCAACTTTTGAGTCTTACCTGAAGACTTTTCTGTTCCCCACTCCAACATTATTGCAAGAATAACTCAATTGTAGCATTACTAGGACAGTACTTGAACTGAATGATGATCCTAAGCACTGTTTAAAGACATTGAAATTTGTGAGATATTTCCTATTTTTGAGCAAGCGCCATGAGCGCCCAGCTGAGGCGGATACCGGCGCTATACAAGAACCCATCATCATCATCATCATCATCATCATCATCTTTAACAAATAAATGTCTGTTTTGTTTACCAAAGAAATACATTTAGAATCTTGGTATGCTTGAATTAATTAGATAACTAGAAATTCGACGTGTCCAAACAACACAGATGCCCCCGCTTAACGCGATCAGAAATTCATTCAATATGATTGAACTTAATATCGTGCAGAAACCAATATGCATATATATAATGAACAAATATTTGAACCAACTCGCATATATAATGAGCTGTGACCTTAGACCTGCGGACTCTGAATTCGAACTTAGCCTGTATTTTGGTGTCATCTACCTACACACCATAAATTTTTAAAATCCATCAAATATTTTTCGAGATATTGTGCGGAAACCAAGTGGGGGGACGGTCGGACGGACAGAGGCAACGCTTAATGCCCCCTCCGGACCTTGTCTGCGGGGGCATAAAAAAATTTAATAGTAATGTAAATCTCAGTACTGATCTAATCTGACCATTTTCCCTCCAATATGGAAACATGAACTAAGTTTGAAATTAATCCCTCAAACAGGTCTTCAGCTATCCATTTCAAAATATATGATAATCTCTGTGGTCTTTGACCTTGATACCCCCTAACTATCATATGATTGTCACTCCTATACTTAACCAAGTATGAAGTTGATCCATCGAACAGTTCTTTAGTTATCCCCAGACAAAAATGGGATAGACAAACAGATGGATCGCCCCAAAACACAATGAAGTGGGCGATGGCATAGAAATATGGTTCCATGACATTTGCTCCGGCGACAATTGCTCTGATGGAAAATCTGTACATTAAGCGAAACATAAAATCTAACTTTTATAACAAAATAAACCCTAATCCTTATTTTAACATAATTCTGAACAAAAAACCCCTATGACAAACCTAACTTTAACCCTTTGCCATCTGAGATATTAAGACCGGAGCAAATGTCACAGGAGCAAATGTCCTGTTACCAGGGCCCCATCTTACAAAAAGTTACGATTGATCCGATCAATCACAACTATGGACGGTCAGCAACATCAACATCTATTATGCATGTTTGTTCAAATCTAACTATGATGTATGTTCATGCATTCATTGTTTTCTTGAAAATTTACTGTGCTTCTCTTTGTTTACAAAGGACATTGTGCAAATTTCTCGTAGAAAAAAATATGGTAGGGATGAATTTCCATTGAGGTACGACTGATTGGATCAATCGCAACTCTTTTTAAGACGGGCCCCAGAAATACAAAGACACACAGGCCTGTATTCTGAAGTCTAGTTTATATGAGGCCATGGTGTCACACTGTTTTAAAATTAGGGGAAGCCGAAAATTCGAAAAAAAAATATTGTTTACATTGTATATTTCTTACTCTTATTGTATACTTTCCTTATGCTTGAAGGGAGAAGAATTTTTTTTCATTTATTATTCCTGGAAAACTGGGAATGAATTGGGTACCATATGTACTGACGAACTGAATCACTAATGTAAGAGATTTCCATAGTTAAACCACAGCTTTACACCAGAGTTCAGAATACAGGCCTTATAATCTAAAGAATGAAGCCATCATTTTGTTATATCATGTTCAATCATATGGGGTCTAGTGGTTCTGACTCTCGCCTTTCAAACAGAGGGTCGTTGGTTCGAATCCTGGCCATGGCGTGTTTTCCATCAGCAAGAAATTTATCTACTCTGTGCTGCACTCGACCCAGGTGAGGTGAATGAGTGCCCGGCAGGATTAATTCCTTGAATGCACGAGCGAACAATGCATAGATTGTTTCTAGATAGATGGCACTATACAAATGCCTATTATTATTATTACTATTACTCAAATACATTGACAGTCAACATATCATATACGAAGGAATGGTGTTGTAACACTGCCCCTGGGAATCTGAGCGTCGATCATGTTGTTGTCACGTTTCTTCATGGGTATATCCAGCAGCAATTCCTTTCCTGCCTTCAGTTGCCATGGCAACAGGAGTCTCACCAAGCTTCTGTTCCAATCCCTGCCATGACCGACCAATAAGAAATTCACCTTAGGGAGAGAAATATGACATTAAAGATTGATTAACTACAAAAAAGATGACTGAGGAGAGGGAAAGAAGAACCACAAAGGGCGAAAGAGGATGGAATAGAAGAGAAGAGGACAGAAATAGAGAGAGGGAGAGAGAGACAGAGCAAGTGAGATAAATAAATATATCATACATAAATAAATGAAAGTAACATTTACATAGAACATACAAATGCATCACTTAAATCTGACTTCAAGAAATATACATTTCAATCATCAATTCAAAATATCAATATCTTGGGTATCATAATAAGTTAATTCAAACTCAAAGTTATTTATTGAGTATATGTATGAGTATGGCGTCAATGCCACACATTATCGTTAAATACACAAGAATATATAGGAAGTTTGGTGGGAGGGAAGTGCTTGGAAATATCATTCGTGGCAGATGACTGTATAAATAAGTGGAGTAAGTTGGAGACACATGAACAAAGAGGACAATTATTTTTTTTAATATATAACAAGAGAGAAACAATAGGATAAAGAGAGGAAAAAAGGTTACATATATGTGTGATAGCAAAGAAAAGGGTATTGTTGATCCTTAAAAATTTGTAAGGAACTTACTTGCATTCTTGTGTACATTTGAGATTGTTAATGTCTCCTCCTTGCTCACAAGTGTCTTGGCATCCTTCGTCAACGTACTATCATCTCTGTTACCTAGTGATCGTAGCTTGCCCGTTATCAGAGATACATCTGTCCTATGGGTAGTATCAGTAGGGGTTGCTATCTCCACATGTTTGCTTGAACCTTGAGGGTAAATAATAATAATAAGCGCTTACTACAATGCTTCTAAGCACTGCATACTATTACCCTGGCTTTAGCACGGCTACCCTGATTGGGGGCATCAAGCATTCAAGGAATTCCTCCCTACCAGGTGGCCGTTTCATAAAGCTGTTCGGAAGTTAAGAGCGACTTTAAGAGCAACTGGTGATCCTTTTTTATGGTAAATGAATTTCACCATTGAATGTTCAACGATGATTACTTAACGGGTAAGAAAGGTTCACCAGTCTTTCTTAAAGTTGCTCTTAACTTACGAACAGCTTTATGAAACGGCCCCCTGGTACCCATTTACTCCTCCTGGATGGAGACTGGCAAATGTAGATCAACGCCTTGCCAAAGGATGTGAGTGCTGTGGTGGGATTTGAACCCCGGACCTGGTGGATCAAAGTCCAGAGACTTATCCACTGAGCCACAACACCTCTACATAACAGTTTGATATGTGAAAGTCTTGATTGAGTGAGGCATTTCAGAGGACCCTCCTCAAAATCATTCACAAATAATGTTGTGAAACCTCTATTACATATCCTATAATAAAAAAGAGCACAGGATTTGCGATAGACTAGATAAGAGAAAATTAAAGTTAAATATGTACTTAAGTAATGGGGACTTTGTACGTGTTAGACATCATAGATCTTGGTCGCATTGCCAATGAGAAGATCTACATGACATAAGTGATCTCAATATTAAAATGTTCCTAACATTCTTATAATTTGTTCAATCTTCCTAAAAACTTTCATCGATCTGTTTCGTTGTTTCCAATGGAAGAATCTACATTGCATTGGTGATCTTAGTATTCAAATGTTCATGACTTTTTTATTATTCGTTCAATCTTCCTCAAACATTCATTGATCTGTTTCTGTTTCTTTCATTGAACTGTTTCTTTGTTTCTTCTCTTGTACATGTATATGAATTCAAGGGTTTAATTCTCCTTTAATATTACATAATAGAAGCGTAATAGGGAAATTGAATCCAAAAGCAAGACCTTCTCAATAATAATAATAAATTAATAATTCCAAACTCAACGAAAATAATTAATAATTTTACCTGGGACTAGTGTTTGGAAGTCTGTTATGTATTCACCAGTCCATTCCCTAGCCTCATTGCACGCAATCTCCATCTCAAATGGTGTCACCACAGGACGATAGAATTCCTTAGAGTCTACAAGGCTATTCTCCGGGCAGGCGACCAACACATACGCATCAACTTCCATGAAATTGGCAAGCTTGGGAACATTCAGCTTGCCAACAGCAAACACATAGCTCTTCTTCCCGGCATTTTTTAGTAGTTTTTTTAGGTGAGTGATGATATCAAGGTAGCTCGCGACACCCAATGTGCCAGCTAATATCCCGACCACATTGGCGTCCTTTGCCTTCTCTATCAGATGGTATCGTCGCATGAGAGTCCGACTGACGTTGAGCGTTTCTTGTCTCCCGTGACTGGTCACCGGGTCAAACGTAAAGAAGGTGCACTTGTTAAGAACCATCATGAAGTTCGTCAACGTCCTTCCCTCCGCACCGACATAGAAGACTACAAAGTCCTCAAGACGAGTGCTGCCTTTTAAATCAAATGTCCTCCCAAAGAATTGAGTCCGAGAAGGTTCCTTCGACACACTTTCTCTGTCTGTAAGATCATCTTGTTCTTGACTACGTTCATCGTTTTGGCCTTCTTCTGTACCCTCTCTGCTTTTTACCGGTGAGGTTTGTGCCTTTGGTTGAGTGTTTCCTTGACCTTTACTGCAGCATGTACCCGAGGTACACTCGCAGTTTAGACCTGACTGGCTAAAATCCATTTGGCTCTCATCTTGGGATGGAATACTTTCTGGTGAGTCAATCCTAGCAAAAACAGCATTTGGGTAATCTTCTTCAAGCCTTGCTTGGAGCTCATCTGGATATGAATAAAAAAAAAAGATGGACAGCATTTATGTATATGAACACTAACCAGCTTATTGCTGAATTTTTTGGGCTTTTTCTTAAAAAAGGCTTCCTTTTTTTGCTATTCATTTTTGTAAAAGAAACTATCATTATTCTGCCATATAAGTAGTATAATCACTGCATGCAGAGCAAAATAAATTGTGAGATTTATTTGAGCTTGAAGACACTCACAAGGTTTACAATGATGTATCACTTGTCAAAATTGATCAACATATCCCTCACAAGAGCTTGATTGAATGCAGAAAACACTAAGCGAGAGCTTTAAAAAAAAGAAGGAAAAAACAAGAATTGAATTTGGGGTTCACTCGAGTATGAGATTTGCACACTCTGTAATCTCAGTGAAACTTTCAAGCAGTCCAGGAAAGAGGGTGCAAAAGAAACCTTTCTATTCAACATGACTTAAAATTTTGACAGTATGATTTTCGTCTCACATAAGTTCATTTTTTGTCTCGCCCACCAGAGGTGAAGACGAGACTTAGTGATCCAAATGTTGTCCATCCATCACAAACCTTATGACACATAACTCCACAACCGTAAGTCACTTTTCAACCAAACTTGGATGGTAGATGGACTTGGGGGACCTGCATGTTATGCTGCAGTCGAAGCTCACATGGTAAGGTCAAAGGTCATTTTCAGGTCAACGTTAAAGTTTACATGCTTTTGCCTTGTTTAATATTTAATTTTTCAAGACCAAATTCTTGTTATTTACAGAGAACTTTCAGTGGTGACTTATTGTTGGTTTTGGGTGGCTGGTCACATTAAAGCCTGATATTAACATGTATTAAAGCTTCATATGAACTTACCAATGGCGTGGGAATATATGACATCTGAGAGAATAAGAACATGCTTGCCCCTGTCTGTTATCAATGATCGGAAACTCTCACTGCATTTGTCAACGTCAATCTTTCCCTGGCCAAAGACGTACAGAACGGGAAATCTTTTGGTTGGACTAAGGCATGCTGGACCATAGTGAATGATAGCATCTGCTCCAGCATGTTCGGCCGCTACCTCATCAACGCAACAACTGAAATCAAGATAAAATTGGTTGAATGAATGTTAGTGGAACGTCGCAATTGTAGTTATTCTGAATCTCGACTTGTGATCAGAGGGTCGTGTGTTTGAATCCCAGCCGGCAAAGTTTCCTTTGGCAGGGCTTCAATCTACACTTTGCCACTCTCCACCCGGGGTTTTAAATGGGTATCAAATAGGATGCGATTTCAAGCCTATGTAAGATGCCTAGCAATTGAGTCTCAGAACTCATTAGAATGCTTGTTAGAATGATTTGTTAGAATGCTCCACAGGGAGTGATGAAAGTGCAAACATTGTCTGCAGGCATGCCATGTGGAGGTGTTGTGGCCAAGTGGTCTAAGGCACCTGGCTATAACATGGAAAGTCTGGGGTTCGATCCCCAGCTGCGGCACCTATGCCCTTGAGCAAGGCATTTAATCTACAATGCTCTTTTATCCTGCTTTCAAATAATTGAAAATGCTATATGCATTATTTAAAAAAAAGGAAACAAAAAAATGCCAGGAACCAATGACCAGGATAATAATAATTACATGTAAAGTGCTTACAAAACATAAAGAAATTACTATTGTACTATGGATGCTACTTCTTTGACGATTGCTGTATTGAAAGGGGGGTCCACTAAATGCTTAAATCAATACCAATTAGGATATCACTGTTCTTGGGCTCAATATGATTCTTAAAATCGATATTGCTTCTATGAACTTATTCATCATTTGGAATGAATACATGGCTTTAGAATCGCTATTATGGTAAAGATGAAATTTGCACTTTCACAATCAGCTGAGCTCGCTAAATGCAAACGATGGAGTGGATCAGCTGCTGCACTGAATGCTGGCGGAAGCGCATGCCCCAGCAAAATTACCCTAGATGTTGATATCGATAGTTGATATTATTATTTACACCCTGCTTGTTCACATAATACGGGAAATATCTACGTTCTGGTTCCATATTCCATGAGGCTAGAGACCGAATAGAATATGGAACCAGAACGTAGATATTTCCCAAATTTCGAAAGAACAAGCAGGGTGTACCGGTTTTATCTCTTTAAGTGAATCCTTATATTATTGCAGAATATTAGGAGAAATGAATAGAATAGAACTAAAAAAATGCAATACCCTTTCATTTTGAGAGTGACTTTGGAAAGAAAGCCATTCATGACATCACAATGATCACAGTAAAAAGAATGCGCATTTTGCCACTGAAATTGATGCGCAAATAGTAGTAGTGTGCATCGCGATGCTTGAATACGCACTTAATGCAGGCTCATAATACGTGGTTGAAATCAGCACTGGGCATGCGTGTAACAATGAAAGCAAAATAAATACAACAGCCAAACACCACACAGGTGATACAGGCTCATATTACCCGTTTGATGGGTTTGTCTCACAAACAAATCAACCAATCAGATTACAGAATTCATGAGAAATATGGCCCACTAAGAGATTGTGTTGAGTGTTGGCTTTTGCAATAAGGGTAATTGAGCAGTGTCAGCTTACCTGCCATAGGAAGTATCACCTAGGATGAAGACTATAGCTGATGTCTTTGACTGCAGAATACCAGCCAATCTAGAAGACAGTTGCAATAGATCATCCGGAAACTGCAAACCAACCTGTGATGGATACAAACATACAAGTAGATCAGGGTCGGAAATAATTTTAATTTTAAAACTTAATAAATTTAAATAATTTTTTTTTCTGGGGGGGTGAGACTAGTTTTGTCCACATTGGGGGCAATTGCTGAATTTTGGGGGCTTTTTCTTTCAAAGGGCTTTCTTTTTTTGCTCAATAATTATTCTGAGCAAAAAGGATGAAGACTATAGCTGATGTCTTTGACTGCAGAATACCAGCCAATCTAGAAGATAGATGCAATAGATCATCGGGAAACTGTAAACCAACCTGTGATGGATACATACAAGTAGATAAGGGTATAAAATAATTTTCTAATTTTTGGGGGGGAGAGGGGAGGGGACTAGTTTTGTTCACATTGGGGCAATTGCTGAATTTTGGGGGCTTTTTCTTTAAAAGGGCTAACTTTTTTTGCTCAATAATTATTTTGAGCAAAAAGGATGAAGACTATAGTTGATGTCTTTGACTGCAGAATACCAGCCAATCTAAAAGACAGATGCAGTAGATCATCAGGAAACTGTAAACCAACCGGTGATGGATACATACATACAAGTAAATCAGGGTCGGAAATACTTTTCTATTTTTTGTTTGGTGGGGGGCTAGTTTTGTTCACATTGGGGCAATTGCTGAATTTTGGGGGCTTTTTCTTTCAAAGGGCTAACTTTTTTTGCTCAATAATTATTTTGAGCAAAAAGGATGAAGACTATAGCTGATGTCTTTGACTGCAGAATACCAGCCAATCTCGATGACAGATGCAATAGATCATCAGGAAACTGTAAACCAACCTGTGATGGATACATTCAAGTAGATCAGGGTCAGAAATAATTTTCTAATTTTGGGGGGGGGGGGAGAGGGGAGGGGCTAGTTTTGTTCACATTGAGGCAATTGCTGAATTTTGGGGGCTTTTTCTTTCAAAGGGCTACCTTTTTTTGCTCAATAATTATTTTGAGCAAAAAGGATGAAGACTATAGCTGATATCTTTGACTGCAGAATACCAGCCAATCTCGATGACAGATGCAATAGATCATCAGGAAACTGTAAACCAACCTGTGATGGATACATTCAAGTAGATCAGGGTCGGAAATAATTCTTTTTTTTGGGGGGGTGAGACTAGTTTTGTTCACATTGGGGGCAATTGCTGAATTTTGGGGGCTTTTTCTTTCAAAGGGCTACCCTTTTTTGCCCAATAATTATTTTGTAAAAGAAAATATAATTATTCTGCCATATAAGTAAGTAGTATATTCATTTTCTAAATGTTCTTGAATATTGTTTGTGGCTGGTTGATGTTGGGGCAACTTAGGAAAAGATGGTCACCCCAAAGCTTTCAAAATTGAGAATTTTTTAGTACAAAGGATGATCACTTTAGAAAGGAGAACCATTCCATGAGGTTGATATCTTCTTCCCAGCCAGTTACTAGAGGTGAGATAAGCTAAATGGGAGCCATTTCATAAAGGTGTTCGTAAGTTAAGAGCGACTTTAAGAACGACTGGTGAACCTTTCTTATGCGCTAAACCATCGCCAATTCAATATAGTATTTACCACAAGAAAGGATCACCAGTCGCTCTTAACTTACGAACAGCTTTATGAAACACCAACAAGGTGTGTGTTTCATAAAGCTGTTTGTAAAGCTACGAACGACTTTACGCACGATTCGAACATGTTCTTAGGTCATAACTCAATGACATAGAGATATCATATAGCTTAAGAAAGGATCACCAGTCGTGCGTAAAGTCATCCGTATCTTACAAACAGCTTTTATGAAACACCCACCAGGGCTGTTTTTGCTAAGTATACATGGGGGATGATTCTTACGTGGTAGACCTTTATAGTGTAACTATATATTTTGTAGGCCTACAATTTAACCAACCTACATGTAGGACAAAGTTATTGTCTTCACTCTACCCTTGTTCACTCATAAATTGAATTTCAATTTAGTAACTCACAAAATTTGCTCAAGAAACCGAAAATTCATTTATCATAATACCTGCAAGTTCAAAAGGATTTGCCTCTCAAAAACTGAAGAAAAAAAAAAAAAAATTGAAGGCTAATTCCTACCCAGCCTAATTTTAATACCCGAAGTAGCCAGCGCTCACTCAAGCATGAATAATTTTTCAATATTTTGGTGTCATTTGAAAGTTGAGTTAACCGGCTTTCCATATAAGCTTCCCCCAAAGTTTGCAGCCATTTCAAAAGGGTTCAGGTTTTTTTTATACACAATGTGGAATAACCAAGAAATACAAATAGGCGATAGTGGACTCGTGTCACAAAGTGAAACATAAATTTTAGATTAAAGTACATTACATGATAATGCATATACAGACATCTTAAAATAACATAAAAATAAGTCTTCTGTTTTACTTACCTTTTTATAGTTGCCGTTGTTGATAAACTGAACACAGCGGTCCACTTGGTACTGCTCCTCAATATCTTGTGATTCTACAGCATTTATGTTCACATCAACAGTACGTTGTATAACCGCCAAAGCATCGGTGAAAAAGGTACTCGTTGACATGATGGCCTGTAATTAAATAAGATAAGAAAGAATTCATTTCTGGTTTCAAGATAAAAGTTTGAAATTCCAGTCAATTTATATTTTTCATCAAAATATGTATTCTTATTTTGGCATTTTATTATTGTTTTATTTTTTCTATTATGTTTTCTTCAGCTGTTTTACATTTCTGTTCCGTCTAGACTTAAGTTCATTTGCATTTCTTTTCTGTACTGCCCTTGCAGTCTGAACTTATATGTTATAGGTTATATGAGTTTGATTATGTTCAGTTGCCATTCCTTCTTTCTACTCTGAATTCCTTTCCTCTCATTCTCTTTTTCATCTTCATTCCTTCTCTATTTAGGTGTTCTACTCATTCCATCCCTCACCTGACTACTTAGTTTCTATTTCCATTATTACATAATCACCCAGACAGACATCTTTATCATCTTCACCTCCATATTCATATAGATATTATGAATTGGATTGCTACATTTCAGTTGGGTTCTTCTTTTTTCTTTAATTTCATTGGTTAGTTTAAGATGATTTAAATAATGTTATGTTACTGTAGCAACAATTTTTATGTGAGCCGAGGCACTCATTCAATGAACAAGGTTATGATATAACCTTGTTCTCTGTTACATCTCCATGTGTTGCAAAATAAGGGTAGCAATGTTTGGCTTATTTTCTCTTTTTCTTTAGGACAAATGCTTGATTTTTTTACACTGTTAGTTTCCATTACAGCTATTCATCATGTAACTTGGCTCTTAAGTAAATTTTATTCTTTAAATTATTTTTTCTTAATTAACAAAAGAGATTGAAAAATGAAAATTTTCTTGCCATATTACTTTCCACCAATAGAGGGCGTACATAAAATATGCCCAAAATTCAAGTTTTTGAGCGCTCAGGTGAATACAAAAATTATTCCCAAAGTGCTAATGAAAAATAAATTGCAACTGTATGGAAATTAGAATTTTTGTTCCTAAAAGTGATATTTTAATGATTTTTTAAAGTGTGTGCTCTGTACAGTATTGGCATACCATAGTCCTACCTGTAGATTTCCCACAGGCAGGATGGTTGCAGTGAGCAAGTTAGCCGAGGAAGGCCAAAGGTATAAATAGGTCACTGAATCTATTTTTAGCACTCTCAGTCCCTGTAATTGCCGTCCATGTCCCGCAGGGGTAGGTGAAGAAAAACTATCCCCATAAACAAGGACAATCTCAATTTATCAAGACATGATTTGTTTTGGTTTATGAGGATATCCTTGTTTTTTGGACAATTCCAATTTTTGGACCAGTGCCTCTACTGAGCATGCTGAGTTTAGCTGTAGCTATAGTTAAGTTAAGCAGGGAAAAAGTTCACAGGGGCTCGAGCGAACAAGACTATTTTGCCCCCGCCCGAAAATCGAAAACAAAATCAAAATTCAAAGTTCAAACAAATGCTCAAATTCAATCAAAATTCAAACAAACATGTCATTGACATTGTCAAAGCCCTACTCCTGGTGAAAACAGGAGGGTGACCAGACGTCCCGTATTTCTCAGATTCTCAATGGTGCAAACAATCTCACATGATAAACAGATTTTGTACCAAAATAATCACAAAATCGGCTTGAAATTTTTATAATCATGGATTCTCAGATAACTGATTTGGTGATGTAATCGGAGGAGCAAGTTATTGAGTTTTCATAACTAGATCTAGTTGTTTCAGCTTTCGTTTTGAGTCTTGTTGTGATCGTTGCGAACTTGTAATGGGATGAGAGATGCCTGTGTGTGATGCCGCGATGTTTCATCTTATTTTTAAGTTTGACAATGTTTCACTTTGAAATTTTATTCATTTCTAAAATAATTTAGTTTTCTAACAGTTTTTAAAATATATTTAAAAAACCCCACCAAATATTAAGATTTTTGTTAGATTGGATTTTTTGGGTTTGCTTGAAGTTTGAACTTTTTTTTATCTTTCTTTCTTTCTTTCTTTCTTTCTTTCATTCTTTCATTTTTCTTTCTTTTCTATCCTCATCCTTCTTCCTTTCTGCTTGCTTTTTTGGTTTTCATCTATCTTTATTTTAACCTTTCCTAGCTTTCTTTCCTGATCCTTTCTATTCATTTATCTTTCTTTCCTTCTCTCTTACTTTCCTTCTTTTGTATTTTTTCATTTCTTTCATTCTTTCTTTCCTTAAACTTTTCTTTGCTTCCTTCTCCCTTCCTCTCCTTTTTCTTGTCGCTCTTTCTCTCCTTCCATTATTATTCTTTCTTTTTAAAATTCTATCCTTCCTTCATTCTTTCCTCCCTCTCTTTCATCCTTTCTTCATTCTTTCCCTTATTCTTTCTTTCTCTTCCTCCCTTCCTGTTTATCGTATTTCTTTGTTTCTTTCAAAGAATGAAGGAAACATTTTTCTTTCCTTTTTCTTTTTTTCTTCCTCCTTTTTTTTCTTACTTTCTGTTCTCTCCTTTATTTTTTTTCTTTCTTTCATTCATTCATCTTCCCTTCCTTTCATTTTCTTTCTTTCTTTATTTCAAAGAATGACGGAAACCTTTTTTCTTTCTTTTATTCATTCTTTCATCTTTCCTTTATTCTAACTTCCCTTTATTTTTATTTTCTTTCATTTTCCCCTTCATTTTTTCTTGTTTTCTTTCTCTCCTTCAATCTTTATAGTTTTTTTATAAGTCTAACAGTGTTTTAGCCTTCTTTGTTGATATCTTTTTATTACTCGGTCGATCCGCTCGTGCATCATGCTTTGTCGATTGTCCCATATTAATTTCATTTTGTGAAATCCACATTCACTGCAATCCAAGGCCAACGCTGCAGATTTAGGATGAAGGTGGTATAAAGAAGCCTTAGAAAATAAGAAAATCAATTTTAGCTTGGCACCAGTCATATTCACAGTCACACTCAGTCTCAGAGACAAAAATTTCAAATCACTCATCTCGACACTCAAACTTTCAAAGACAGTCAAACAACTTTCATAAAAATACGCATGTGGGACTACCATTTAAAATTTGAAGAAAAAAAAAAGTTATAGAATCTAGATCTACATGTCATTTCGAAGTGAATTTTACTTAACAAAATGTCCTGTATGATTTAATCCGCACTTCTGATTACAAATCCTCTAAAATACATCTCCGAAAAATATTTTAATAGAAAATTGTTTGTCGAATGCAGTGCTGGCCGTGGCGTAGATTACCTTTCTGCTGCACGAAATGATTGCTGCCCTCTAGCGCCGAAAATGGGGGGGGGGCGAATATCACCATGATATTGTACGTCTACTTGCACTATTAAATTACCAAACATTGTAACACACAAGTTTCAAGTTCACAAGCATTTTATTTCAAGAAAAAAGGACAACTCAAAACAGTGACAGACAATGAAAGTAGGCCTGCTTGAATACGAAATAGCATAAGTAACGTTTAAAGCAACCAATAAGAACAGATTTATTGATCATAAGGTAACATATGAAAATACACCTTTGTGTGTTATGAGATACTTACATAATTTTTTTTTAAATCTCGTTTCAGATTCTGACATAATAATTGTTCACATGGCATGCAACAACAAAATACAGTATTACCATCAAAGTTTAGAATTTTCAAATACTTTACATAATACATAGAAGTCATATCTATTTGTGAAATTTATCAGTTGAAAGAGCCGGGTTATCTCCCGGGGTTTATAGCGTTTTAATGTATCGCCTGAAATATGAGCCTGTGTAATTTACACTTTGGATTATTGCTTTGTTACCCTTCAATCCGCATGTTAATTCAAAGTTTCAAAAATTATACAAGGCAGTGTGTTTAAATACGTATGTGAACTGTCTACGTCTGAAATTTGAGGCTGGCGTTATTACGACTTTGGATGATTCAAGCAAGATCCAAAGTAGTAAATTACACAGCCTCACATTTCAGGCGTAATCATTTTTTACACTCCAAACCACACGTTCATTCAAACATCATTATATAAGACAAGTGTGTTTAAATATTCTGATTAGCCTCATGTACACTGGCAAATAATAATCCATTGCAAATAAAAAGAAAACAAAATCAACTTTATCAATCAATCGACAGATAAATGACACATTCGAAACTGATGAACCAATAGAAAAAATCAATAAGAAATAACATGTTTGTTAATAGCGGTGTAATTAATTTGTACTTGTTTGCAGTGTTTACATCATTGTTTTTTATTACACATGCAGTTTAGGAATCAACCGTTTGGAATCAATTATAAATCATTTCATCGCAAACCCTCAAATACTGTCTTGATTGATCTCACTATACTATAGGATAGTGAGCAAAAGGAAACATTTTGTTATTCAAAAAGATTAAGCTATATTCCTCACCTGTGTAACTTCTGCTAAATTAATATGAACATATAAAATGCATTTGTTGTTAAAACAATTTTCCCTTTATGCACAATCTAAATTAGAAAGGGTCTAAACATATGCATTTATCCATGTATCATGAAATTACCATCTGGGCGAATTCACTTATCACAGATAATGTGCGTTAACTGTTTAAAAAACAGACTTGTAAAATTAAGAAAAAAAAATGGGGAACAAATTTTTTTAATTTTTTTTATTTGTCAATTTATAGGCGTAATGATTTTATGTATTTTAATAAATTTATTGATTTTTTCTGGAAATATAGGCCTGCTTTTTTTTTCATGTCCTCAAAATATTTGGGGGATGATTGTACATGCAGGCCATTCCCCCACCTTAAATTGTTTTTATCCCCCCCATCCCCAAGCATGCAGGGATCGACATCCATGCTCAAGGGAAGTCCCGTTAAACCTTCCCTTAATTTCTCCAAGTTTTTTTTCTTTTAAACATTTTCATCCCAGTCTCCATTGGCTTTTAGTGCTGGCCTCGCCTCCCCTCTCTCTTCATTCATTTATTTCGCCTCTCCCTTTCTTTTGTTTTTTTCAAATTCTGTTTTTACAAAAATAAATCAAAGTCAATTACGAAAATTTACAAATGATTATAAAGTGATTTCAAATCACCTAAACGCAAAATGGTTACATATATAAAATAAACAAAAACAATAATAAACTTATCTTGATCCAACCCCCCCCCCCCAACAACAACTAAAGGGAGATGCGGCAAAGTGATGACCTACTAATATCAGTTATATCTAAACCGAGTTAGGCGATTTGGTAAGTACAATACACATAAGACAAGTCTATACAAGCTAGAATTTTGAAATAATTATCAAACAAATCTCCCATTCTATTCTTTTCCTTCGATCTATAATCTTTCTTCCCTTCCTTTAATTCTCTCCCCCTCACTCACTCTCCCTCTTCTCATGCTCTCCTTTTTCTTTATAATTATGTCTCTCTTTTCCCTAGCTTTCTTTTTCTCTAACTTTTTCCTCTCCTCTCAAATGCATGATCTGCTGAACGGCACCCCATCAGTGATGCCCCCCCCCCCCAAAAAAAAAAAATACAAAATATCGGAGCCCTTATCGGAGCCCCAGCTGGCTGGATATCCCCGCCCTATCGCTAGATAGCTCACTGCGCTGCAGGCCAGGCGCAGGGCGCCGCGACAGCATGCACCGGCCGTACATGCACGCACCGGCGGCGCGGCCGTCAGATCGGAGGACTGACTCACTCTCAGTGTCGCCGCACGCCGTTGACTAAAAAGTAAATGTGCGGGGTATTCTGCAGTTTTAAAGCCCATGTAAGTTATGAAATTTTTGCTTATTATTTTACAAACATGTAAAACATGGTGATAATATGCAATTGAGAGAGTTGAAGATGTCAGTAGACACGTTTTAATCATGTTAGAAGAAGGTCGAGTTTTAAAAAGAGAATTAAAGAGTGTGAACTCACACAAAAAGGCATATGTGGGACTGTATAAATAAATACAACAGTATGATGGTGGGCCCTAAGTCTGCGCACCTAACAATTTGAGTTAAGATTTAACATGCATTTCTTCTTATTTCACAAAATCTTTTGGATAATAATGTTCCTTATATTATTGAGAGTAAGTATACCAAATTTCTCATTAAAAAATGAAAGAGAATATAGGATTTTCTTGAAAAAACCTTGGGCAGTCATTTTCAGATTGAAAAAAAAAATGGTACACCATGTCTGCGCACCCATTCACTTTGCACACGATTCGGAGATTTTGATGAGAAAGGCTGCATTTTGAGGCAGTCACATGAAATGCCCAAATTTCGTTATTTTCCCACCATTTTGAGTCGGATTTTTTAATGAATACCTGTCTATGTATTGCATGTGTAAAGTTCGTGCTCGTTGCGTATCTTCTTTTACTAGAATCGCGCAGATACGCGGGTGCGCAGACTTGGGAGACCGCGCAGACATGGGGGAACTGACCATATGATGGTGGGCCCCACTCACACAACACAACCTAACAATTTGAGTTAAGATTCAACATGAATTTCTTCTTATTTCGCAGAATCTTTCAGTTAATAATGTTCCTTATATTATTAAGAGTAAGTGTACCAAATTTCTCATTAAAAAATGAAAGAAAATATAAGATTTTCTTGAAAAAACCTTGGCCTTGGGCGGTCATTTTCGGATTGAAAAAAAATGATACCCAATGTCTGCGCACTCATTCACTTCGCGTTCGCACACGATTTGGGGATTTTGATGAGAAAGGCTGCATTTTGAGGCCGTCGATTTTGATGAGAAAGGCTGCATTTTGAGGCCGTCACATGAAATGCCCTAAAAGGCCTAAATTCATTATTTTTCCACTATTTTGAGTCAGATTTTTTTATGGATACCTGTCTATGTATTGTATGTGAAAAGTTCGTGCTCATTGCGTATCTTTTAGTTTTACTACAAAGTACAGCAGATACGCATGTGCGCAGACAAGGGGGACTGCGCAGACTTGGGGGAACTCGCCATACATAGCATAGTCTGTCTCCCCTTTCAATAACCCAGTGAATGCTCCCTAGGGATTTTATCCGACATGTCCTGTTTTATCCGACAATTACCATAGTAACAGTACCTCTCAGCCAATCAGGATCAAGGAAAGATGTCAGATCTGACAACTTGTTGGACAAAAATGTTGATGAAACGGTCCCCAGACATTGCTGAATGAGGTATGACGGGCAGCCAAGAACCTGTCTAAAATGTAAAAAGGCTGGCCACGAGGCAAAGGACTGCACCGTCACCAGGTGTTACAGGTGCGATAGAGAAGGGCACATTGCTCAAAACTGCAAGGAGGAAATGAAGTGTACCATATGTGGCGAGGAGGGGCACAACTTGTCGGACAAAAATGTTGATGAAACGCTCCCCAGGACTCGTCCGTGTAATACGAGGCCACTCACACATGCATGTGAGGTTAGACATGGGTATTCTCCAAAATGGGGTAGCAATAGCACTCCAAATAAATAAGGTAAAAATAAATTATGCACTTACCTCGATTATATGGATGAAGGTCTATTGTGACACAGTCACAGAATCCTGACATCAAGGCACAAACTGAACCCTCAAAAAAGGAAAAGTTAGACCCCCATGTCGTGTTCGTTCTCGGTATTGATCGGCCATTTTTTTTTTAATTTTGGAAGAAGGAGAATGAACGTGACTGAAATTTTCCTTTTTTTGAGGGTTCAGTTTGTGCCTCGATGTCAGGATTCTGTGTCACGATAGACATTCATCCATATAATCGAGGTAAGTGCATTATTCATTTTTCCCCAATTTATTTGGAGTGCTATTGCGACCCCATTTTACCCCATTTTGGAGAGTACCCACTGCCTAATATAACACGGACGAGTCCTGGGCTCTGGCCGGCAAAGCGGGCTGGAGCTCCCTGGGTTACCCTTTCCATTGATGTGAGGGTCATCCAAAGAGTTCCTCTTGGGACAGCCACCTAAAATAACAAAAGATTGTCGTGACTCAAGGTTCATTCACTTCCTGTTTCTCTATTGTTTTGTCATATCACTGATGTGCTTAATCTCCACTGAGCCAAGGACGGATGCCAATTCTCTACGCGCACCAAGTGTTTTGGCAACAATGATGTTGCTCCAAAATACTCGTTTTCATTAGGGTTTCAAGCCCAAACTTATGTAATAGGGCTACAATATGATTTGGACCCTTTTAAAACTAGAGGGGTATTAAATAGTTTTGAATAATAATTATAAAATTGGAAATAGAGGAGAGTTTACTCACAGTCTGTTATTGTCGCCATCTAGCCGTCTTTGTTATTGTAGCCTAGCTACAAGACGCGTATAGAGGGCGACAATATCATGAGCAGTGCTAACTTAGATTTAAAAAATTCTTGCATTGGCCGATAAATATCATGAATCATACCTTAAAATTTCGGAGTATATTTCATTTCATGTCATTTCGATCAATAAAATACCGATTTTTTTTTTTTCTGATTGTTGGAATCTATACATATGTTACTATAGTATAGAATCTATGGCTTAAAATACAAAGTTGGGTAGAAATTTATGTAAATTGTTTGACTGGGTGATCTCTTTTTTTCATTTCATGTTATTTCATATTCATGATTTTGTTAATTTTGGTAATCTCTCTACATAAATTGTATTTTTAGATTCTTTATCTTTCTTTATTTTACAGGTAAGACTTGTAGATATGTTGCAGTATGGCTGAAGTAAAACAAGGTTTGTACATTTCTCAGATATTTCTGTGAATAGCACATGGCTCATGAGCAGTTTATGTCTAAAACCTGGCATATTGACAACAAGACCTGTTAAATATTTACTATTTGATAGTTTCTTCACAACTTCTTTTTTGATGCCTGTCTCCTTTTTTATTATGCATGGTATGTGAAATGCTTTAAGTATTTTTTTCCAAATTTATCCTGCATTTACGAGATTGTCCAATAAACTGTTCTTAGCAAAGTTTGATCAGGCCCCGTCTTCCAAAGAGTTGCGAATGATCCGATCAATCAAAACTATGGACTGCCAGCAACATCCATATCTATTATGCATGTTTGTTCAAAATATTTTCTACCTGTGATTTAAATTCATGCATTAATTGTTTTCTTGAAAATTCACTGTGCTTCTCTTTGTTTACAAAGGACATTGTGCAAATATCCTGTAGAAAAAGTTATGACACTGATGGATTTCCAAAGAGTCAACTTGATTGGATCAATCGTAACTCTTTTATTTTATAAGATGGGGCCCAGCTCTTTTATACAAGAGAAAGACAAAATATAAAAACATCAAACATGTCAAAATTGGAACAAATTCTTCGCAGTACAATTTAGGTCATAAGATAAGATGACACACAGTAACCAAAATGATAAAACTGATGATAATAAACAGCATTTATTTAGTGCTATCTATCTAGTAAACTTTTCTGAGATGCAGCTAGGGATTTAAATAAAAAGTTTAAAAGAGTGTAAGGATTTACAGATAATTTAAAGGTGTGCTAATGCATGGGTTCATGTGTAGCATTCAATGCTAAAAATACTGTTGTATTAATACTTGCCGTGAGCGCAATTTGTTTTAAAATTGTATTGGAATTGACATGTTTTGCAATTGTTTTGTAGTCTGATGCAAAACAGTGCAAGTACACAATATTTCAGAATCATATACTAATATACATGTACATCCCTTAATTTGGTCATAAAAGATACAAAAGAAATATTCATAGAATGTCAAATCAAATCATTTATTTCCACAATAGTATAAAAAAAAACATTACAAGTATGTACAAGATAGGAAACACACACCATTGAAAAGGGAAATGAACCAAGTAAGGAATTCAAACATATTATAAAGAAATGAACAAAAATTAAGTCTTAAAAATCAGACACCCAACATAATATGGACAGTTAGTGCAATCAAAATAGACATTTCTTAATAATATAAAGCATATAAAGTCATAGATTCACCTTCGTGTATTGCATATATACATGTATTTCATAAAACACCTTGGGTATTTTTATTGTAGAGCTTAGAGAATTCCGATAAATAATATACTTTTTTCTATAGCACCCAACACTTAATCAAGTAAGTGTTAAGTAAGCAGGTGCTAAAGATATTAAGGTGTTACTATATAAGCAAGTATTATATCATTATGGCAAGTTTTATATGAATCTTAGTAGACCAAATATTTGTCATTTCAGTCTTGAAATTTGATTTTTACCAGATATGTTACCCGACTCTACACAAGGGGAAACCCCTGAGCAGAAGAAAGGAACAAAACGGAAAGGGACCAAGGATGGAAAAAAGAGAAAGAAAGTCGCCAAGAAAAAGGTAAAATTCTAGGTCCTGGATATGATTCGTATTTACCTGCTCTTGCCTCTTTACACCTGCAATCTTTGGAAGATAGAAGAAATCAATTATGTCGTGTTTTGCACTATCCTTAGTAAAAAAATATTAATACCAATGATTGGTTCAAGAAAAGAAAACAAAGTAGATACATGCGGAGGAAAGAACTGAAATATGAACAAGTTAGGTGCAAAACAAAGAGATTTCAAAATTGTGCAATACCTTTTATGATTAATCTTTTAAATTCACAATAATGTATTTATTTCATTCTCAATATGTCTGTGCAATATCTTTTACCAGTCTTTCACCTTTACTCTTACTTTGCCTCATTATTTTAATGTTATCTATGCTTTTTCCTTAGGATGTTTTTTTAATGTGTTAAATTTTAGGATTGGTAATTTTTTTTTTTTTTTAATTAAATGCAATTTTGATTAGTGAATTAATTTGATGTTTAGAATTTATAATGAAATTTATTTTCCCCATAATGTTTGTATGTATATAATGGTATCATGCTATAATTATTATCTGTATACTGTCTTTTAACTTGAAATGTAATATGTTGGACAATTATTGTATTTGTAAGCATGCTAAAATTTCAGCCATTTGGCTGCCATGTATGCAATTGAACTTGTCAAATAAATACCATTATTGAACTGAATTGAATTGAATGAAAAAGTTCTTTACTACTACATAGATTTATGAAAGGTGTACATAGATATTCCATTCCAGTTTATTGATTCAGGTCTGGGCCCCGTCTTACAAAGAGTTGCGATTGATTGATTTACTTGCGTCTGACTTTTATCATCCAGTCCAAGGCTTCAGGTAGAAGCAAGGCAAAGAGTAACCAGGGAAGTGATGCCGATTCTGACCTGGATCTGAGCAAGGAGAAACAACCTCTTGAGTTCTATCTTCACGATAGAGAACAGTTGATCAACGAAGCGTTCAAAGCAGTCAAAGGTCTTCAACTTACGAGCATGGTTCCTGATATACTCAAGGTAATGATAAAAGAAGAAGAAAAAGAAGAAGAAGAAGGAGGAGAAGAAGAATGATAATAATAATGATAATGATAATAATAATAATAATAATGATAATAATGAGAGTAATGATAATAATAATAATAATGATCATAATGATAATAATAATGATAATAATTTTAATAATAATGATAATAATAATGATAATAATAATGATAATAATGATAATAATTATAATGATCATAATGATAATAATTTTAATAATAATGATAATAATAATCATAATCATAATAATAATAATAATGATAATGATAATGATAATGATAACGATAATGATAATGATAATAATAATAATGATAATGATAATGATAATGATAATAATAATAATAATAATAATAATCATAATAATAATAAACAGGCAGTTCTTGTGTAGTGCATATCACATTAAGATATAACCACCCAATGTGTTTTCAAAGGACTTGGGTATTATTACCCTGGCTTTAGCCCCGCAACGTTTTACAGCGCAGAAGCATTTCAAGGAATAAATGAACTCCTTCCAGGTACCCATTTAGCTCACCTGAGTTGAGTGCAGCACAATACCGATGGAAATTACAGCATGGCTGGGATTTGAACCCACCACTGTCTGTTTCAAAGTCCGCAGACTTATCCACTGGACCACAACACTCCGTATTTACACGCTCAAATCTGCTTTATGCCCCATTTACATTTAGTATACAATCATTGTAGGGTGCCCTCAGGATGACCGTATCCTACTAATTGTACAGTCATACAATATTTCTACAGATTAAATCATGGAAGGGTCTACGATTTGTTGAGCGCAAAGTTATACAAACGTTACAAAATTTTAGGCCCTTTAATGTACACTGTACATAGGGTCATTGTACGATATACATGAAAGAAGCATATTGATATTACCGAATTGCAGTGAGCATAAATGACATTAAAGTCTTTATTTTCTTTATTTGTTTTTGCAGTATGTTCCACTTGATGAGCTGAAGCAACTATGTCTGAACCAATTAGAAGGAATGTCAAGAAAGAGGATTGAGCATGTCATCCAAGGTGAGTATAATAATACTTGGTTCCTTTATAGACCTTACATGTATGCATATGATGTCATAATCTCATAGCGCCCTCCCTCAGAGGATATAGGAATATGTGTAAATGGAGTTGTCAGAGATCTTGCCAGCTGCAGATCACCAATGCATGCAAGGCAATGGCTTCAGCCTTTAACATGGCGACAGGAAGACTTCAATGCTTAAGGTCTATTGCTAATTACACATAGGGGTGTTGCAAGAAAATATTTGCAATCAATTGCAAATATTCTGTTGCAATTTTACAATTGATTGATCACTTTTACCTATAACAAATCAGATTACACTCCTTTTTCATGGAGTAGATTAGCGATCAATCGCAAATTTGCAATCAATTGCCCGGCTTATGCTTGATTTCGGGAACGAAAATAGACTTGCAGTTGATCGCAAGTTTCTTGCAACACCCCAATAGTAAGCTTGCAAAATACTGCTCCAATATATTCGAAGGCATTTCAGTCCTGTGAATTCAGACAAAACGTTGACAAGATTTGACAGTTTTAGCTTCGTAAAATTCTAACACAGAGTTAGACCATGTGGTAATTTAAACTGGACTTCAGAATATGGGCCAATGAGTCAAAGATTTTTTTCCAAGGGTATGAAAATTAATAGAAAAATAATGACTAGCAACTTTGAGAATCAATAACAGACTAAACTTAACATTTGAAAGCTGTTTACCTCAGTCTGTCTGTGGGAATCGTCTGTTTGATCCCCTTCTATAGGAACAGAGATGCTATCGTCATCAGATTCCGATGAATCGGCTCCAGAAGATGAAAAAGAAGAAGAAACTGTTACCGTGGCGACATCATCAGTGCAAGCCGAGATGAATGCCGAGGAGGAGAAGAAAGAAGAAGCCGAGATGGAGACATCCATTGATAGTACCGTCAAACCTGTCACAGAGCCTCAGGTAGGAAACGATGATTTGCCATTTAAAGTCAAAGGCCCATATTCTGAAGTCGGGTTTAATCTAAACTCTGGTCGACAGTTGTGGTTTAACTATGGATAGCCAGTTGTGACATAAATCTCTAACAGTAGAGGTTCATAGTATAAGCTCATTTGACTCACAAATCATTGATTTGATAGCATTTATTCCATTTCCATTAACATACATTACATGGGAAAATTGTAAATAATGCAATGATAAAATCTGGGAAACAGTTGAATAAAAAAGAATGTACATGATTTATAAATGAATGAGGAGGCAACTAGAAACTGTTTGGAAAAGATGAAAAAGATAATTGTCGTCACCATTAAAGAATTAGGAAAGAGCAGCGAAGTAAACATAAGAAACATAGCATTTGAACAAATTTTGACACGTTTGGCTTCCCATCATTTTAGCACAGAGCTTGAGCATGGTCTATGTTAAACCAGAGTTCAGAATTCGGGCCATTAGGTCCTCAATAAGTCCTGGGGAAGTTCTCCCTGATCTTAAGCTGGTTTAACAAAAGCAAAAAAATATATATATATATTGATAAAAGTTTAAGAAAATCTGTCAAAGGATAATATAGTTATAGCTTTCTAAAGTTGTGATTTTGTGACATCACAGATGAGCAGTTCCTCTATTTGTTGTGTGATAAAAAAAAGTTCCCTAAAATGCGATTTTCTCAAAAATTTGAAAGTAATTATATGTGTGTGGGGGATATATCACCAGACATCATTCCATACACTTTTCTATAAGGAAAAGATTTGTATTCATCATATTCCATTAAAAACTGAAATTTATGGATTCATATAATCACCCAAGCTCTGATTAAAGGTAAAAGACAGTAGTTGCAGCAAACAATTATTTCATGAGCAAGCCTTTGAAACCAAGGTTAATTTTCAAATATTATCATACATCTAGATCTGGGGCCCGTTGCAGAAAGGGTTGCAATCAATTGCAACTCTAAAAATCATGCGCAACTTGATTTTCAACCAATCAACAGCGCGCATTTGGGACTTGCGTTTGATTTTTTGACTTGCGTTTAAACGCAACTCTTTCTGCAACGGACCCCTGGTACATTAATGTAAACTTATCTTTGTAAAATCATGAAATCTTAGCTCAAAATCAATAATTCTGATGATCACCAACACAGGAAAGCATATGTGGGACTTTGTATTAATATGGGTCCGAAAAATACCTGACATTTGATGGAATTCCGTGCTTATTTTGCTCATTTCTCAGTAATTACGCATTTCTTTCAGAGCTTTTTGGCACATATTTTTTATGTTTACATTCAAACACTTTGATGGTAATTTCATTGGATTCTGTTTGAACTCATTTTGAGATCGTTACCACAACTGGTATTTATCTCTAAACATAAAGAATGTTTAAACAAAAGCTTAGTTCATTTCAAGGAATAATTTTCCTGGTATCACATCACAGTTTGCTCCACATTTTTCAAAGACTGCTGCACAAGGGATTCATAACTACGGGTGAAGTATAGACATAACTCATCATCCTTTTGATCAAATATTAATCCTAGAAAGCTGATGAGGAGAGCAAAGCAGAGGATATCGATGGCGTTCCCGTGGAGATTGATGTAAACATCGAGGAACTAGCCTTTGGTAAACCTAAAACTCAACCAGGATCCAGCGCAGCCCCTGGAGGTGGTGTATCAAAGTCTGGAACTAAGACTACAGTTGATAAGAGTAAAACAAAGAATAAAGGTGAGCAAAGTCTACAAGTCATGCGTGCTCATGAATTTATTATATGAACTTTCTACACTGGAATTGAGGTATGTATCTTTGGTATTAATTAAACAATGAGGTTAGATACTGAAGAAGGAAATCACTAAGCAAATTGCTATATATAAAAAATAGTGAATAGGCATGAGTGTGATGCTAATAAGGTGAAAGAGATGCTCTACTCAACGAGACGTTGCTCTTTGCTCATTGTTTCAGCTTGTTGTTGCATGTTGTTGCACGTCCTTGCTCACATTTGCTCATTGCCCCTCGTCTTTGCTGAAATGTATTTTGGTTACATTATAGTTGCAGATTTTAGAAAAAATTCACATTAACGAGCTAGAACGAAAGGCCTCTGTTTAGTCAGCGTATTGACCGTGTATTAGCTTGTTTCATTGTGTTAGGCTTTGCAGCTGATCGCAAGCTTAAAATGCATAGATGTGAGCCAGGCCTTAGCAAGAATGTATTGTTTCTTGTGTTTCAATAGATTTGATATGTAAGGAAGAAAAATAGGTTTAATCACCAAGAACACATCTTTTTATTATCCTAGATTCTACAGAGAAGAATTCAGAAGTATCATCTAGCCGTCAAAGGTCAAGATCGCCAAGGAGAAGAAGAAGAAGGTAGCTTGTTTTATGTTATCTTGACAAATTTATGACATTGACATTTATTTTGAACTCAGGTTTGATTTAAACTTGTGTCTTAAGTTGTGGTTTAACTATGGAAAGCCAATTCGGACAGGTATCTCTAACTGAACAAATTCAATTTGTCGGCTCATTTGGAACTCAAATAATTCATAACTGACTTGGAATAATTCCCTTCATCATTAACCCTAACTAGGCCGGGCTTTTTTTGCTGTTCTGTGGCCGGGGGGGGGGGGGGGGGGTTGATTCAACCCCCCCCTGAGATCTCGGCCGCCGATCGCGCGATCGCTGCAAAAATTTGCACGCTGGTAGTGTGCGATGTAATCTACAAGGCTGTATGGTAGAATTTTCCAAAATAATGAGATTTTATTTTATATGAATTAGTTATGCTAATTTATGCATAAATCATACTTTTTGCTCTAATTCACTAAATAAAGCTCCTAGAATGCTAATTTTTGGTAAAAATATTCTTTGTAGCATTCTTAACAATACCAATTGAAAAAAACTTCGGTTTGGAAATCAATTTCTTATGTATTTTATTGTTTTATGAATTTCTTATGTATTTCTTTGTTTTTCAACCTTTTGTTTTTCTTTGTTTTTTTCACCAGATTTATTGCACAACCTTTTTGAAGCATAATTATGCTAAAATCAATTGATTTCAGCTGTTTAAAGCAAAAATAATCATATCTTTATGAATAAGATGAGAAAACTCAATTTGCATTGACTTTGTACACAAAATCACGTTTTGGAACAATTTTTGGTCTGACATGCACTTACGAAATGTTGCGTAATTTCGGAACAGCGTACCCGGACGTCGCATATTTGGTCTCAAAAGATGCGCGAGACTTGAAAGTATAAACTCTGAGAGTGGCGCGGTAAAAAAATACTGCACGGCGAAATGATCGCAGAAAATGTTGAGGGGGGGTTGATTCAACCCCCCCCCCCGGTCAGTTTAGGGTTAAAACACAAAGAAAGAACCAAGTGAAATAGGAAATATATTAATGTAAGCACAATTTTAAAATCTTTGGCTTACCATAGTCTATCTCAAGATTAGCGGGACTTAAGAATGTGGCTAATTTGTCCAACTTGCAATCTCACACATTATACTAGTTGCAGTAAAGAGCACTTGATATCATTTTAAACCAATATTGTTTCAATATTGATAGACTGTATGGATGAAGTGGTTTGTGGATACACCTTGTAATAGCATTTGAAAGGATTGTCTGTTCTCTTACAGTATAGTTTTGAAAATAAATGTCTTAACTGAACAAGTCTTGGGGGTTGTTGAAAGAAAATATTTGCAGTCAATTGCAAATCTCTGTTACTAATTTGCAATTGATGTACCAATTGTAACTGAAGAAAATTGATTTTGCTTCTTGTTGGAAGAGTAGACCAGCTGTGAAATATGAATTTGCAATTAATTGTCAGAGTTGTGATTGATATTTGGGACCTGTTATTGACTTGCAATCGATCGCAATATTGTAAGGCCCTATTAAATTCAGGTTTATTCTGTTTATTTTATTTATGGGGGATAAAAAAGAATAAACAGACTTTTGAAGGATATGATTATAGAACCAAAGATTATTCATGTCATGTTTGGAATGCATGTTGTGATAGCTATCAACACGTTTTCCTTTACAAATAGTGGCGGCTGGTCTTCAAGGAGTCGCTCAAGAGATCGTCGCTCGAGGAGTCGATCTAGAGGGCGCTATTCGAGGAGTCGCTCCCGATCCAGGAGAAGATCATGGAGCCGATCGTGGAGCCGGAGCTGGTCTCGAAGCTGGTCCAGAAGTAGATCCAGGTCCAGGTCAAGGAGCAGGTCTCCGAGGAAGAAGGATCCTGTGGATCTTCCAAAGTCTCCATCTCCCCCTCCACCACCACCTCATGTTGGTAAGTAGGATTCCTTCCATTAAAGAACTAGGGCCCATAACACAAAACTTAGTGGTGGATCATTCCGGGAAAAAAAATTGATGGTTTAAAAATCTGAGATTTTTAAAACCGATTGGTCATTTAATTGCTGTGATAATGATAACTACAATCATCATTAAAAGTTAATTTGAATCAATAGAGAGAGGTAAAAGAAATATAATGCTGAAAATGTCATCAAAATCGGCAAAGGTTATATATTGCAGTTCTACGGAAGCAACATAAGAGTCCATAGGAAAACCTATGTTAACACTAGGCTATGGAGGGTAAATAATCACCTTTTTTCTTATGTAATGATCTAATTATGCTTATGAAATAAAATTTTCAGGGTTTCCTCTTGAAACATTATTTCATGTACCAAAGGCATGGAGGGCCCACAGATCAGATGTTTGCAAACCTCCATAAAGTTGCTCAATCCTGTTACACTACAGTACATAGCATGTTGATCTTCCTTTTCATTCCTACCAACAGATGCGATCCAGATGAGATACCCCACACCACCCACCCCCTCTGGGAGCCTGTCATCCGGAGAGATTAGAGAGATCCTGGAGCTCGAGAGTGAAGAGGATGAGGAGGAAGAAGGAGAAAAAGAAACCGAGGAGGACAGGAGATTAAGGGAAGAAGAGATTAGGAGAAAATTAGAGGGATTAGTAGGTGGTAGAAAGGGTTTAGAAGGCAAAGTGTCAGGTAAGGTGTTGGGTGATCCTAAGGTGTTTGGTGTTTCAAAGTTGTCGGGTGTTCCCAGTGTGGATGAAGATGAGACGGTGGTCCGACATCAGAGTGGTCTTGCGGATAGCATCACTTCCGTTTCTCAGAGCTGCGATGATGGAGCAGTAGGGAATACAATTGTCATGGATACCGATGATACAAAAGAGATAATTTGTGAAGAAGATGATGATGGTGATGATGCTGAAGACAGTGATGATAGTGAGGATGAAAGTGATGATGACAGCGATGATGATAGTGATGAGGATGATGATGACGATGATATCAATTTAGATTCCCTAGATTTAGGTGTTGATGTAGATAAGGCTGCTGGCCAGCCTTCTCAGCTAACCCTCGCCCGTGCCTCGATGAAATCACCCTCAACCTCAACAGCGCCGGAGAAGAAGAAAGAATCCGGCGATTCAGAGCTGGAAGTGTTGGAGCTTGAACTTAGAGCTAGAGCTATCCGTTCACTCATGCATAAATGCCTTGCGGAAGATGAAAAAACGTAGTGTTCCAGTCAAGTATAGTTTTATTTATTTTATTTCATTTTAGTTGTTAATGCCTATATCCAGCTATGAATTGCAATCGAGATTTGATCTTAATTGCACACTGCAAGATAAAGCAATTGAATCCTTTTTACCATGAGATTAAATTTTAATCCATCACAACTTTGATTAGTAAAGTCGATGCATCCAGGTGGGTGTTTCATAAAGCTGTTCGTATCTTACGAATGACTTTACGCACGATTGATGACTCTTTCGTGATATATCCCTACCTTTCCTATGGAACTGACTTAGTAACTAAGAATATGTTCCATCCATGCATAAAGTTGTGCGCAACTTAACGAACAGCTTTATGAAACTCCCACCAGTAGCCCGTAACACAAAGATTAGCAATGATCGTAGAACATATTTCCACGATTGATTCCATTGACTACAATGTACAATCAATCATAAAAATTAAGCGTACAATTAATCGCTAACCTTTGTGTTACGGGACCCTGGTGTACTGATGTATTCCGCTGATAGAAAGAATATAATATCAGTTTACATCAATAGTGTCCAGAATATATCTTGATTTAAGAAAATATGGCAGTTCTCTTCATAACAGCAGTCCTCTACAGGTTTTTTTTTTCTGCAAAACTCCTTTTCCTCGTTCATGAACAAACAGATATATTACTGCACTCTGCAGCATATAAACTCTTTTTCAATGGTACTTTCTATGTTAAACCTCTCCTCATAGAATTCTATTTGACCTTTTGAATATTTCTTAAGTATGGAGGGAAACAAGTGGTTGTGAAAAAAGTGGAATAATTGTTAAAGAAAAATGAAAGTAGTTGCAGTAAACAATTATTTCATGAGAAAGTCTGTAAAATCAAGGTTAATTGTCACTCTATCATTGTTGATCTAGATCTGGGCCCCATTTCATAAAGAGTTACAACTGTTGTAACTTTGCCATTATGGTAACTACCATGGCAACCTTGATTTTGATTGGCTGCTGAGCCCTGTTGCCATGGTAGTTGCCATAATGGCAAAGTTAAAACAGTTATAACTCTTTATGAAACAGGCCCCTGGTTCAGTTACATGTAAATAAACTGAACATTGTGTCTAAGCTGAAAAACAATCACACTGAAGATCACCAACACAGATAAGTACATATGGGACAGTGTTTTATTATTCTTGCTTTGAAAAAGACTTGACATTCGGCTGGAATGCTGTGCTTATTTTGCTGATTTTCTCAGCAATTGTACAATTTCTACCAGAATGCTTTGGCATCTATTTATATTTTATTTCTACATACAGACACTTGGGTGGTTATTCTATTGAATTCTGTATGAACTCATTTTAAAACTGGCATTTATCTTTAAACAACTTTGTGGGTGATTTCAAGTTCAGTGTTGACCTTTTGGTGTTGGCGTTTGGTCAATTTTTACACAATTGTATCACCAATCATAAAATGAAGATGGTCCTGAAAGGTCACTCACTCGTTGTTGAGATGTCAATAATGTGATCTGGATCAGTTTTACAAACTCTGAATAGGTTTTGGAGCTAGGAGATGCAATCCTAATTTCAACACCAACACCAAGGCCAACACTGGACTTGAAATCACCCATTGTTTATTCAATGATTCAATGTTAGATAAATAAAAGAAATAGATGGATTCAGGACAAGACTTTCATCTAGAGTGCCTTCTGTACATACTTTCTTCATACTTATTTACCGTGTTGGATTATATCTGTGGTTTTCTACATCTATTTAGAACACAAGTCGGCAGTGCTTTATTCCAACTTTTTGTTTAATATCTCTCTTCTCGAATGTTTCATTTTGAAAAGAAATCAATATATTTTTTGCCTTGTGTGCTGAAACCTGTGAAAAATGTATTCACAAACAATCACTTTCTCACATTGAGATTTTTTTCAACCAGATTGAATGGATGTATTTTTACTTTAAACAAGCTATAAGTCACATAAAGCAGCAATTTCACTAACATTTTAATTAATAAAAGCTTTAAACAAACAATTACTTGAATATATTTCTTTGTGTGATATGATTGCAACTCACAGTAGACTATTTTTTTTCCTCTTCGTACAAACTGCTCTCTTGCTATTGCTCTGTAAAATATTCACATAGTTTGTGTTGGTTTTTGCAGAAGCTGATTGATTTTCATGGGTGTTTAACAAACATGAGGTCAGAATAATCAAGGCCTTGTTTACAGTGAAATGTTATGAGTGATAAAGTATCATTAAACTAATATACATTGACAATTTATTAATTTGTAATGGCATATTAACCCATTTTAAACCGAGTCTGGGATGGGGTGAATGGAAGATGCATGTTATAGCAAGCCACTGTTTATTCGGGGAGGATGGGCATTTCATGAAGCAAATAGTCAATGATTGTCACTGACAATTGTTATAAGCTACTGAAATCCTTGCATCTGATTGGCTGAAAGCAAACTAGTCGGTGAAGATCACTGATTAAATTCTTCAGGAAATGCCCCCATGTCTCGTTAGTCCTGTGACTACAGAAAATAAAGCAATCTTTTTTCCCATTGTTCCATATATAACAAATACTGTATGGTTGTTCCACGTGGAACAAACATGGTTCTAGCTCCATTCAAGCTATTCTTTTCTAAATACATGTATAAAGAGTATCAGTTTAATTCGAGGATAATTGATGATTAAAACGATTTTTTTTTTTTTTTCATAACTTAAACACTCTCTGCATGCTAAACATTTCTCATTTAACTGTTTTTGTTGTTCATGTTATTGTGATGAAACGAACAGGTCCTGCTTCAAATACTAGTAGCAAGGTTAAGAGCTGTCGAATGACTGCCATGAAAATGAATAAAAATAATTCAATTCTATTGACATTTCAAGAAAAAGTTGGTTGTAAATTTGTCTTTATTGATAAAAATTGTATGAAACAAGACCTGTGTTGCTATTTGACAGTGTTGGAATTATTCACTTTGCCGTTACGTGTTTTAAAACTGGGCCTGATTATCATCATTCAAGAACACATGAATCATCTCATACAATCAGAATCCCTGTTTCCATGAAGCAGATTAATGCAGCACGGTTAAAATCATCCATCAATGAGTGAGATATTTGGTGTCGTTTTTATTGTAGCTTTCGCACAATATAGAAATTGGAATTACAATCTCACAACAATAATATTAACTAGTCTGTGGAGGTGAGATTAGCTAATTGTATTTCCTTGTTTTCGTGTCCAAATTCATCAATGCCATATGTCTCTGATGGCCGTAGAGGGACAAGTGATCTTCTTGTAGTTGGTCACGATGTAACTTTCAAACTCGAGATTGCAAAGTGCCCTCTATGGCAACAAGATCATAAATACCAGTGACTTTGGACAAGAAAATGAATAAATATGACCAGCTAATCCTTCCATTTTAAAATTTCAGTGTTTAAGATTCTGATTTCAATGTTGATGAAGGATTTAAATCTTGATGAAGATGTGTAGTTCTTTGAAACCCGACAATTATTGACTTTTTAATGTTTTTATCATGGTTTAAATTTTCCAAACTTAATACCAGATTCCAACTGGTAAGATGCCATTAGAATCTGGAAAGAAAAATTTCCAACATGACTCAGCCCTAGTTTAAACACATCAAACCAGTTCAGTTTAATACCATTTTCACCCTGACAGCCACTGAAATCATTCTAAACCATATTCATATTGACCATTTTGGTGTTCATTTTATTGGTTTCTGTTCCAACTCATTTTTAGATCTTTACCACAACTGTCATTCATGTTAAAAAGTTCTTAACACAGAAAATACATCTCTTCAATTTTTGGACCCCCCCTTAAAAAAGACAAAGATGAAGCTAGAAATTATTAGCTACTTCTGGAAAATGAATTCCTTATTCCTATTTTGAAGGCCTTGAAGGAGGGGGGGGGGGGCTAGATAAAACATTTTCATTTTATTCTACATCTTCATTTATCTCATTGTTTTTTTGTCTCACCTGCATAGCAGAGTGAGACTATAGGCGCCGCTTTTCCGACGGCGGCGGCGGCGGCGGCGACGGCGGCGGCGACGGCGACGGCGGCGGCGGCGTCAACACCAAATCTTAACCTGAGGTTAAGTTTTTGAAATGACAGCATAACTTAGAAAGTATATGGACCTAGTTCATGAAACTTGGCCATAAGGTTAATCAAGTATTACTGAACATCCTGCCTGAGTTTCATGTCACATGACCAAGGTCAAAGGTCATTTAGGGTCAATGAACTTAGACCATGTTGGGTAATCAACATCAAAATCTTAACCTAAGGTTAAGTTTTTGAAATGTCATCATAACTTAGAAAATATATGGACCTAGTTCATGAAACTTATACATAAGGTTAATCAAGTATCACTGAACATCCTGCATGAGTTTCACGTCACATGACCAAGGTCAAAGGTCATTTAGGGTCAATGAACTTTGGCCGAATTGGGGGTATCTGTTGAATTACCATCATAACTTTGAAAGTTTATGGATCTGATTCATGAAACTTGGACATAATAGTTATCAAGTATTACTGAACATCCTGTGCAAGTTTCAGGTCACATGATCAAGGTCAAAGGTCATTTAGGGTCAATGAACTTTGGCCAAATTGGGGTATTTGTTGAATTACAGCCATAAATTTGAAAGTGTGTTGGTCTAGTTCATAAAACTTGGACATAATAGTAATCAAGTATCACTGAACATCCTGTGCGAGTTTCAGGTCACATGATCAAGGTCAAAGGTCATGTAAGGTCAAAGAACTTTGGCCACGTTGGGGGTATTTGTTGAATTGCCATCATATCTCTATAAGTGTATTGGTCTAGTTCATAAAACGTGGAAATAAGAGTAACCAAGTATCACTGAACATCTTGTGCGAGTTATAGTAGTTTTCAAAATCAGCACTGCTGCTATATTGAATCGCGTGATGCAGGTGAGACGGCCAGAGGCATTCCACTTGTTAACTTCTTGTTGACCCTGCAACTCAAAGCTTAGCGATTGATCGTAGGGCTGTTTTCTGTGATTGATTGCATTGGTTATTGTGTATGATTAATTGTAAAAATTAGCTCCATGATCAATCGTTAAAGGGTAAGTCCACCCTGACAAAAATTTTATTGTAAAAATAGCAGAAAAAATAATAACAAATATTGCATAAGGGTTGAGAAAAATCCATCGAAGAATAAAAAAGTTTTTAGAAATTTTAATTATTTCATTTGTGACGTCATATGCGAGCTGCTTTCCTACATATTGTATGATAAAAAAATCAATGAGATGTAATTTTATTAGAAAATTGAAAATGTTTTCTACTGTACCTTCAGTGTATCAATAGACAAATAATTTCACACCCGTTTCTAAAAAGAAAAAAATAAGTCATTTCGAACCATTAAAAGACTGAAATTTATGCATGTTATATTACATAACATATGGGACAGCTGCTCGTTTATGACATCACAAATCCAAAACTTTAATGGATTTTCCTCAAACCTTCATCAATAATTTTAATTATTTTTTCTGCTATTTTTGTAACAAACTTTTCTTCAGGGTAAACTTCCCCTTTAAGCTTTATGTTACAGGTCTATATTTGTATCATCACATATGTTCAGCTGTAATGTTTTCATTCCATGTCTTCATAAACATTTGTCCATCATCATGTTCATTATTTTTGTTAATAAAAACAACCATGTTCAAACTTATCTTTGTGTTTTTGAATTTTGTGAATTATTTTTGTACAAATCTGTCATGTCAACCGTAAATAGGTACAAGAGTACAGTATAAGAACTTCAATCAGTCAGTGAAGTGGGCTGAAAATTTCAGGATATAATCTTTGTCAGCTCCATTACTAAATCTGTATCGCAAGTGCTTGAAAAGCTATCTTAGAAGAACTCATAAACCCATAATGAGAAATAAGTTTAGAACTCACAAGAAACCGATAATTGGAAATATTTGCTTTTCAAGTTGTGCAAATGAAGGGGCATAATATATTAAGATCAACAATTAAATAGGAATGGTAGAAGGAAAAAAAAGAGAGATAGATATCTGAATTGAGCAAGATAAATAGATGAAAAGGGGGTTATGAAAGCAAATGAGGCAGGGAGGGGGGGTCTTATTTTTATCTGGCATCCAGTCATTGACTATTTTCACTATCATAATGTTCTTTTGATTTTTTTTCTGTGATGTATGTATATAATGCCCCAAAAAATCAAAATATGAATTTTTCTTTTTAAATACTACGATTTAAAATCAAGTATGTGCGTCTCTGAAAATGCAGGGCATTCACTGAAAACATGCGTGCAAACTTTTGAAGGGAGATGCAAGAGAAAGGGGAAAAAAGAAAATGCATTACTCCAGTCCTACACCCGTACCAAAAGAAGAAAGTGTGAGTTGTAGAAAAAAGAGAGATTGGAAATGTGAGATTTGTAAGAAAATTGAGAAAGTGAAAAAAGCCCAAAGTAGTAATGAGTTTTGAATAAGAAAGAAAGGAAGAGTGTAGTAGAAAGAGACTGAGGAATGTAGAGCAAAAGTGTGAGAAAATGACAGAATAACATAGCTGCTTCGTGCAGTCTGACATTCAATTGTTATTAGTACCCACCCAATTAATTATTCATTCTATAAATGAGAAATAGTGGCATGAATTCCATAACCTCTGGTTATTGTGATTCCATTCAAACCTAATCAGGGGTGCATTTCATGATACAAATCCCAGTGATTTTCACTGACAATTTGTTATAAGCTACTGAAATCCTTGCATCGGATTGGCTCAAAGCAAATTTAGTAGTGAAAATCAGTGACAAGATGTTTCATGAAACACCCCCTGATATGGCTCACAGTAAGAAATTAATGAAGCAGGGATATAGAAACATTTATTTCTCGCTTTTCAGAATTCATTAGTCATTTAGTCACCGTACAAACCACTACGGGGATGTCATGAAATGGATATGTAATGCTAAAGGGCATTTTTAGGGTCTCACATTTCAGCATAGTTGTAGCAGAGTCTGAGCACTTTATTTGCAATAAGTAGATATAGTGCAGATGTTACAAGATTTCATTAATATTCTTTAGTCTTGAATAAAAATATGATTTCTCAGTGGCAACATATTGCAGGGGCCGCGGAACGGTTTTCAAAGTGGGGGGGGGGGGGGGGGGGCTGAGCCCAAAGTGGGGGGGGGGCTGACCATGCAAAAAATCACAATCATATGGTAATTTTTACGTTTTTGTACACGGTTTTGGAGAAAAAAAACCCAGGCCCCCCCCTGCTTCCACGGCCCCTGTATTGGTGGTGATAGTGGGTTTCTTTCTAAAAGATTACATTTCAGTGACGCTTACTTTTGATAGTTAAATTACCAAATTAATAAATAATTTAATTCCTTTTCTTCTATGCTTCTGCTTCGTCACACCTTGGGCGGTTGCCCAAGTTTTGTTTTGGGGTCATCCGTCTGTCCCATTTTCATGTTAAACAAAGAATCGCTTGATGGATCCACATCAAATTTGGTCCAAGTATTCATGTGGTGGAGGGATGATGATTATATTAGATTATATTCCCCTAGGTATATGGTTCTTAAGATAGCTGAATAACTATTTGTGAGATCTTTTTCTATCTTGTTTCATGCGTGTATGCATCGGGGGGGGGGGGGGGCAATGATCGCAATAGATTTGGGTCAAAAGTCACAGAGACCATTATTTGAACAATTTAGAAGTTAGGTGTGAAGTATTTTTTTTTTTTTTTTGTCTGGCAATGGCAGAGTAATGCATTTCCACAATGTGCAGTCTAGAATCCAACTAGTTTTATCAGATCTTTCCCATTCTTCCTCTTCTTAAAAGCATTTTCCCCTCTCTCCTTTATCCTTTTCAGTCACATCTTCTTCATCCCTTCTCTTCATCCTCTCCTGTTTCTCCCCTTCTCCCTCAATCCTCCCTTTTCCCCTTCCTCCCTCCTCCCCTTTTCCATCTCATTTTTCCTTTCTGTCCTCTCTCTCCTTTTCCTCCTGTTACATCTCTCCTCTGTTATCCTCACCATCAATACTTATATTGGTCAGCCATTTTTTTTTAGAAATTAATTTATGTCTAGATGTTTCCATTAGATTTTGAATACACTATCATTATTTATGTTTAAAGCTCATATCATGAATGCTTAGTAAAATATTCCTCTTTTTTAACAGAAGATTATTCACATTCAATCCCTTTTAAAAGTGCATGCATATCAAATGAAGTGTTTCGATATTTCCATTTTCTTACAATTCTCTTTCTCGTAAACCTCTTTTTTAGTAAACCAATCAAGATGCATGGAAGTCGTATGTGAAAAGAAAAGAAATGAAGCCTCAAATACATGTTTAGTTAAATCAGAAAGTGACTTTACTAGAGCAGGGAAGTGGGAGTAGAAATTGTTTTGGAGAATATTGTATGATGTTACCGTTACTTGAATGTGAATAGCGCCAGCTGTGGCAGTAACTGAATAGAATGAACGAGGTGAATGCTGAGCTCTAAGTTATTCCCTGTCTGAATATGATTTCAACAGGATTAGCAGAAAATGAGGGAAGGGATGGGAGGGGGGGGGGGGGTAGGTATGTGCCGCAGGCGAGACAAAAAACGGGGGCTCTGGAGCGGGCTTATTGTAAAAAGGAGGGTCCTCGGAACGGGCTTCGGAGCTACAAATGTTTGTGAAAACAGGGGTCCTTGGAACGGGTCGCCTGCGTGTGAGTGCGTATGCTTCCCAATGGAACGGGCATGTGTGCATGCAGCTAGCCTGGCGGCCGTGCCGTCAGGTGCGCTCGCGCAGAGGCGATGGTCGGAAAGCGCTCTGCGGCAGCTTTTCACCGAAATTTCAGATCATTGTTGCGGATCAATGCGGCCGGAACGGCGTAATGAAAAATATGCGAACCTTTGGAACAGATTTTTTCTCGATGAGAAGAAAATGCTATGCTTTGGAGCGGCTTTCTTTGTTCTTTTTCTCAATAAGATAAAAATACTATGCCTTGGAACGGAAATTTGAGTGCAAAAATGGGGGTCCCCTCTGCGACACATACCCAAAACGCATTATATACTGAGTGCCGGGATGGGATTCACTATATACAATAGGGTCTGGCAATTCACATCCTCTTAGGAATTTCTGCAAATGATTGATACATGCTTTTATTGTTTTATCAGACTTTGGAAATCGTTTTAGAAAAACAGGGCTCCAAATTAGTTAATGATTTTAAGACTTGAATTTTTGCGGTTTTATAACTCTTTTCCCTTTCTGAGATAGAATTTGTATAAAAGGATATTGGAAAAAGTGTATTTGCATTTTAGCAAGTTAGGAATCAGCCAATTTTGAGCATGACATTTTCAATTATACTCACTATAGCAGAAGCAGAAAGAGCAGCAATTAGTTTCAAAATGACAATTAATTGCAAGACTCGATTGTGGGACCTATGATAATCTTGATTTTCAAATGATTAGGATTATATTTTATTATTTCCCCTCAAATCTATTTCATTGTATATCAACTGTCACCTACCCCCCCCCCCTCTTTCTTTCCATCCCCCTTCACCTCCCCTTCCCCACCCCTTTCTTCCCATCTCTGCATGTTCTTCATAGTTCATAGTACATTAATATGTCCAGTTGTGGGATATTACATTTAAATGAATATTTACAAATGATTAATACCGTTTGTGCAGAAATTGCTATGTTCTTACAGTTCTGCTTGATTGTTCTTTCTTTGTACCCAGAGTATTGTTTGTTTTGTATTGTTTTTTTTAGTATGTTTTTTTTTTACATGTTACTGCCATGAATCAACGGACCAAAAAGTTTGAGAAAGACAAGGAGAGAGAGAGAGAGATGGCGATCAGTAGCAGGAGTGCTAGTAGTATATAAATAATACACACGTCATTGAGGGCTTTAGTGAGAACTATAAGCACAAAGTATCTTTGGAACAGACATAGCATTACATATTGATTGTTGAAAAGGCAACAAGCGTGGATAATTATTCTAATGCAAAGCGAAATGATGTGTATTTATTATATGCTTTATTGGTGACACAACATTTGCTCCAGCGACAATTGCTCCCGGCTTTACTTCATCTAAGATATAGGGTTAGGGTTGCAAATAGGGTTTTATGGTAGGTTTAGGATTAGGTTTAGGGTAGGGTATAGTATTAAATCCAGGGTTGAAGTTGGTCATCCCATTAGTGTGTCAAATTTACAGCGGAGCAACTGTTGCCGGAGCAAACGTCATATAACTGTTGTATAACATAGTGATATGGATATTTTTTGCTGTTGTTGATAAACCATCCACATCAAAACACCCTGACCAGTCAATGGAACTAGTAATTAGTTAAAGTCATTAGCCAATTTCCCTGTTAGCTAAAGTAAATGACTGTCACATCACATGGTAGACTTAAGCCAGTCATTTGATTATGGTTCGTATAATATTTTTATAATAGAAGTAATAGCATAACTAGTATGCTATAGTCTTAGTAGGAGAAGTAGGTAGGTGATCTGGAAAGCACTGGAAAAGCCCCTTTCACAATCTGTGATGCCAGTGTCGGCCAGCACTGAATAATCGTATGCATGCATTCACTTTAGTGCTAGCACGCGCATATAAGATGTAGACTTTTTTTCCATGATGCATTGCACATTTCGGCCTGTCCGCTGCAAACAATAGATGGCGCACCATATTGTGAATCTTCCGAATTGGAAGAAATTGCTGAATGGGTAGAATTATAATATGGCATATATTCTTAGAAGGAACAATACTCTTTGAGCTACCTTTGTCTATGAAAGATTGAAATATGATAAACAGAAAGGATTCATTATAAATTACAGTGAGAGAGGAATGTTGAGGAAATGAGATAGAGAGGGGGGGGGGAGAGATAGAGAAAGAGTACTAGCATTAATATCATTTTCGTCATTATCAATCGTTATCATTTATTTAAAGACAGACAGAACAATAGAATGAATATTTATTGAAAAGTGAAAAAAGATTGGTGGGTGATATACATGTAGATACTGATTAATGATGAGTTGACATAGTGCAAAATAGAATCACAAATGAAGGGATAAAGCTGGTTAAGATAGAAAGGGAGAGAGAGAGGGGGGGAGGGGGAGAGAAAAACATACATGTTTAAAAAATCTTTATATTCAAATCATCTAAACAAGCGATTGAAGGGGAAAGATGATAGAGAAGGATGAACATTGACAGATTGAAACAGACCTGCCAACCAGTACGTTTTTGGCGTATTTAGTACGTTTTTGCAACCAAAACACAGCAGTACGTTTTTTCTTTAAAAAATACGTTTTTTGTAAAAAAAAAATAATAATAAAATAAAAAATCGTAATTTATTGAGAAAAATCATCTCTGTATGTCCCTATTTCATAAAACTTACACAATTATGGTTATATGATCAATGTTATTTCAGGGAACTTGTTATTTTTTCAATCATTTTGTTAAAACCAGGGTGAGATATACACATGTTTAAATGTTTTTTTTTTTTCATCTGCAAGAGCAGTGCGCATTTTAGCTTCAATGCAGCTTGAGCGCCGTGATGAGCGAGTGCGCCACGCATTTCATTATGAAATACACTTTTTTGGGGGAAAATACACTTTTTTTTAAATCACAGAATACACTTTTTCATTCCCAGAGGTTGGCAAGTCTGTAGAAAGATATGTGGAAAAGAAAGAGAGGAAGAGAGAGAGATGAAAAGAGAGAGGGATGGAGAGAGAGAGAGGACAGTGTTATGCAGGTTAGATGGGACTATATGAGCATCAACATGAATATAACATTACAGATATGTTTGGATTCAGTTTCTGAAACGATCCCTCGAGAGTCATTTATCATGTGATTAATTTACCCGTAATGCCCACCAAATTCCTGCATTGGTCATGCGTGCCCTTGCCCATGGCTGAACAACCCTAAATTATTCATTCCCCATCCCGCAACTCCTCATTGCAGTAATTAAGAAGAAACATAATTGTGTCTGCATTGTCCGGTGTAAGCCTTAGGGGAAGAAGGATAGACCTTTACCCCAAAAATATTAAACAGTTCCGCAAATATCAACAATCCGGAGTGAAAGAAGTAGTAAAATTACAAAGTGAAAGTGAGCAAGATTAAAAAATTCAAGTTTACATGCTTTGGTAAGGGTTGAGGATTTTATTTTTCCATCTGAATTCTGAAAGTCAAATCATTTCCAAATTTACAAAATATATGAAATCAGCAATGACATAAAGGTAACAGGGAGTATTTGCAGCAAACAATTATTCCTTGAGAAAGTCTTTCGGATTAAGGTTAATTGTCACCATGTGATAGAACTAGTTCTGGTACATGTATATCAGTGTAACTTATCTTTTGTGAAATCATGAAATCTTAGCTGAAAACCTATAATTCTGATGATCAATAGACACAGAAAAGCATATGTGGGACAGTGTATTAATATTGCTTGGAAAAATACCTGACATTAAATTGGTGGAATTCTGTGCTTATTTTGCTAATTTCTCAGTAATTACACATTTTCTTCCAGAGCCATGCACTTGGCACATATTTTTTATTTATACAAACAAACACTTGAGTGGTCATTTTATTGGATTCTGTTTGAACTAATTTTGAGATAGTTACCAGAACTGGCATTTATCTTTAAAGCCTATCTTAATTTTTGTAATTTCCCAATAGTGCATTTCACTATTCATTCATTACTAGATTATGTGAATATGTGTGCCCTAAAACATTTAATATAGAAATGTGTTTTATTTGATAAATTTGCAGACATTACATCAAAATAAAATATCTTTCTATTTTTTGTTGTTTATATAAACCCCTTTTTAAGCACGGAATGGGCTGAATATTTCAGGATACAATCTCTCTCATATCCAAGTACTAAATTTGTAAAGTAAGTGGTCAAATGGCTATTTTAGTATAAAAATACAAAAATAAACTACTGAGAGAGGGGGCTAGATGCTAAATCTGAATTCCAATGGCTGAAAAAAAAATTCAATTACCAATACACTAAAATTCCATAAAGTGAACATAAGGTAATGTGAATGTAATGATGGACAAGCTGGGTAGATCTAGGGTTAGGCAAGTACCATTGAGGCAGTAGAGTTAGGCAGCTTCATTATTTGCCGAAATAAATGTGATTTCTACAGTTAGGTAATTCCATCTCCAGTAAGTATTTCTAGGTTTCTGTTAGATTTATTTTGTTCATGCATTTTGTTCTTTGTATTCCCTCTGAAGTTGAGATAGATAGGACATGTAACCATTCACTAGTTAACTTTTAAACTCATGTTTGTTTTATCTATGCATCAGAGTCAAATATTCCATTCTAAATTGCCTTTTTTCACATTGTATTTAATGGGATTGTAAAGCAAATGCTTTTAGGAGTGAATGTGTTATGTATGTAATACTATTTCGATAAATTCATTGTGGGCCAAGAAGATTGTGAAGTGCATATTCCACATGAAATACTTCAAGTTCAGTCTGTGAATATAACAATTATGTTGCCATGACAATCATCATCATTACCACCATTACAATCATCATCATCATCATTACTACCATAAACATCATCAGCATCATCATCATCACTATCATCCTCCTCCTCGTCATCCCTATCATCATCCTTGTCCCCCATCACCGCCACCACCACCACCACCACCACCATCATCATCATCAGAAAATGAAATTCCCAAGGAAAGAGGTCCACCCACTCTGCAATCCCAATGCAAGCAGAGGAAATGTCAAGAAAATGACAAACGCGGAACGCCGTCCAAATCAAAGTATGATCAATCGCCGGCCGTAGCCGATCAATAGGGACATTTTCATAGGAGAGGCGACCGACAAGTAAGCGATACGCTCTATGCCACTGTATCATTCGTAAGGGGAAACGTTATTAGTGACATGATACGGGAGCCTGTTTCTTCCCTTCATGCAGGACTGGAGAAGATCGCATCAAAAAGTGACAGGAATTCTCTGATTTGGGGCTAAATTACACCGAGAGAATGTTCCAGAAGTAACAAAAATGCAGTTCTATTCAGCATATTATAATGCCATAGAAAAGGCTCATATCGAAAGATGTGTAAGGTATCGAGTTTCTTAATATGTGCAAAGTCTGTAGAGAAGGGTAAAATCTTCATCAAAATATCAATATGAATTTTTAGAAATGAGTACGAATTTAGGGATTCATCTTCGTGATGTACAGTTGATGAACAATGAAAATGAAATTCTAAGGAGTAAAACAGAAAGTGTATATTGAGTCATTCAAAATGATGGAAAAAATTTAAAAGATATGCATCAAAATCCTACTCTTGAAATCTTATTCATGTGCATAGAAATGTATATAATCTTCCATGTTGTTACTAAATAGAGTTTGGTACCCGTCTTTTTGTGGGGGGTGGCTATTGATATAAGATTGAGTTATATCCTGTGACGTGATGATGTAACTTATAGTCATAGCTATGTGTGTTCAATGTTCTAAACTAATGATTTGATGCTTGGTTTCATTCTAATGGTTTATTCTCAATCATCAAAATGACTCATATGCTAACATTGACATCTCCCCTTTTTTTTCTCTCTGTTCATCTTCCCCATTTTATTCATTTGTTTTTGAATAATTTGATCATGGAGATTCGTTAAACATGGTAATATTGCAAGTACGTTCCCCCTCCATTTCTTACTTTGCTTTATCTCTCTATTTGTGATTTTATTTTACTCTGTGTCAACTCATCTTTAATCTCACTCTCCAATCTGTTTCTGTGTCCAGTAAATTGGAAAACATTCTTTTGTGCATCAATTTGTTGTATTGTCTTTCTTTAAACGGGTGATAGTGATATTAATGATAATCATGATATTGATGATAATAATAACATGTGCAATGCATGAGTTAGGTGCTCATAATGAAGATGAAATAAAAGAAAAGAACTTCATCTATGTCTGTTAGCAATTATTCCTTTTTTAAAAATGATTTTATATTTTATATTAAATTCTTCTTCTTTTAATTTTTTTTAAGTGCAGCTTCTCTCCATGATGTATCTTTCCTTACTCTCTATCTCTCTCTCTTTCCCTCTGTTTTCCCTTTCTCCCTTCTCTTTCTTTACTTGCCACTTTATGTCTCTTTTTTTTAAAATATCCAATTGACTTCTTTCTTTTTGTTTTTTTATTCTGTCGTATGAGTAATTATTTTGCTGATTCCTTTTTATTGTATTGCTATACATTTTCATTTATATTCCTTCAATGTTAATATTTGTTAATTTATACGTCATTAGTGTTTATTTATGTATTTCATATTACAATGTACTGCCAGTGGAGGACAAATTTCTATGTTTTTAATATGGACCAATCAATGAATCTGAATTAGTATGAATTTCAAACGTTTTCAACCCTCCCATATTTCCCTATTTCAAAGTCTGTTATACATGCATTTTCTCTACCCATGTTTTACGCCATAAATCTTTCTTCTCACATACTCCGTTCAAGATGCAGCTGATTATCGCATCATCTCCTCCATCTCTTCTATTCTCCGCCTACTCTCTGAATCCCTTCACCCGGCCCGGCTAGCCAACCAGCCAGCTAGCCAGCCAGCCAGTCAGGGACGGAACCCATCAACAATTCATGCTACTTCTCCCCACTAAATATGTGACCAGAATAATGATTTAAGACATTTTGCGTCATCGGGCGACCCAACCGGCCTATCTCTTCTCCCCCTTCTTCATGTTTTATCTACTTTTCATTTTCTCCATGACCCTTTTCCCTCTATCATCATACACCACTCTTATGAGCTTTTTTTGCTGAAGCCTATTTTTAAATGCTGTGTTTTCCGTTTAGATATTTTATTTTAGCCATGCATTTAGGGGTAAGGTCTGTATTTGCAATCTAGTAATAAGTATATGAATGGACTGAAATATTATCATGATTTATACTGTCTCTTTTGGTGAAATGCTACTTTTTAACTAATATATTATTTGGATTTATATATTGTCTATTACACATGTTGCAACAGTTCCAAATTATGATAATTATTGGTGTATTAGAATTTTGATTTTCTGCCTGTCTTTCTTCTTTCATATTTAGAATAAGAATAAGTTATAAAACACATAAACAACTTGAAACATTATATTTTGCAGCTCATATTTATTATTTTTTAAATTACAATACATAACATATGATTTACAATTAATAAATGCTTATGTGTATACAATGTCAACATAATCTATCACATACATACACATGGATTTTATTTTTATCAAAGGGTTTTTCAATAAGCATTTGCATTTAAAGTTTTCTCTTTTTAATTGCATGTTTTATCACATGGAACACATATATATTTTTATCTTCAAATTAATACTTTGTCACACTGATATTTAAATAAAACACATATATTTCAGTCGCATTAATGAACAGTTTTCATTTTACCAGATTTGTTCCAAAATGAATTTCATTAAACCTGCAAAAAATTCTAGTGTAACTTTAAAAATGAAATATGTTCTGGCATTTTTTTTATATTAATATCTTGCACTAGAAACATATATTTTTTTTTTTTAACAAAGTGAACTATGTTTTGTTACAGTTTGTGTATTGGTAGATTTTATCAATTTTTACTCAGTGGTGTTAATCTTTGCATTTTTGCAAGTGTAGATATCATTGTGTCTAATAAGATTTGTGTATATTGCATTTGTTTTGAACTCATTCCACTCAAAATATGGTCTCTACCTAAAATTGTGTACAGTACATGTACATGAGGATTTTAAGAAGAATGTTTGGAATAACTTTTTTTATGAAGAGCGGATGACTATCTTCATAAAAGAAAAAAAAAACACAAAATGGAATAATATTCTGAGATTCTGACTAACTACTTTATTACATTTTGAGCAGAACAGTGAGTGAATTCAGATGTTTGATAATCAAAGAAATTTACTGATATAAATGATTGGTGTCTGCTTTTACCCATACATGATTGACAATATATAATTACTTATTTCTACCTTTCCACATTTAATAAGTATTAACATATGTTCTTAATACAGTTGATTCCATGTTATAAGACCTAATGAGGAGATTACTCCGATTAGCGAAGGAAAAGAAACTACCTGCCATGTTTTAAGTAAGCCAGCATTTGATTAGTTATATCAATAATTAACAAACAATTACAACGGAATGTGAGGTTATTGAGTTGAGCCGAGACACAGAACAAACATAACCCCACGATTGAGCGCTCCTCTCTACCGCTCACCCGCCCGCTCTGTGTCCGTTCCCTCCATCCACCATCTCCCAAGCTTGAAATTAACCCGCTCCCATACGCATCTCTCCCAAAATCAATATCAGCCGCCGCGGCTTGCGTATCCCCGGCCTGCCTCGCTCGCGGATGAGTGCTCGGGCTGGAGGCGAATTTAAACACATTCTTGCAAGCAAAAACAAGGGATGCAGTGGCCGAGACCAGCATGGCCGCTCTCTCTCTCTCCCTCTCTCCTTTGTCTGCGTTGAGGTAGCCCCTCTATTGGCTTGGCTTGTGATAAAGATGACTATTATTGATTTTCATCCAACAATAAAAAAGAGAAGGGAGAGAGAAATTTCATTTTCATAAAACACTTCACCAAGATGGAGTGAAAGGATGAGATTGTTTTTTCGCACTGAGGTTGTGGAAATTTATTGCTTAGCCTGCCCTGCATGCAAAATGAAAGTTCAGTGAAAATTGATTTATTCAAATTAATTACTGTGTTTATTGAGTCTGCACAAAAGTAATTGTCTTCACTTGGTATTCAGGCTCTGACTCAGCTCTCCCGATTTATTTCTTAATAAGAATGATTTTCTCCACATCTTCTAGAATTTATATTTTCATTTTGAAGACAATTTAATATGAATGCTTTTTTGTAATATATTAATATTATTTTGAGTGGTATTTGAAAATGGTCTAGATAATGATGGTTGACTGTAATGATTGTGATAGTGATGATGGTGGTGATAATAATGCTAATGATAATGGTGGTGATGATGGTGGTGATAATGGTGGTGATGATGATGAAGGTGATGATGATGATGATGATGATGATGATGGTGGTGATGATGGTGGTGATGATGATGATGATGATAGATCAATGATGATGATTGTAATGAAAGGGATGATTGTAACAATGATAATGAGGTGACCAACATTTGTTCCAGTCTTTAATTTCTCAGTGGGCATAGGATTAGAGTTAGGATTGTAATAGAGTTTTTGGTTTATAATAATGTAACGATAGTAATTAGGGTTTATTTAGTTTTGGAGGTTAGTTATTATGTTTGGCTGAATGTTCAGATTTTCCATTGGAGCAATTGTCGCCGGAGCAAATGTCATGGAACCGGTAATGATTGTGGTGATGATAATGATGCTAATTATGATGACATGATGATAGTGGTTGTGATTGTGCATCTTGATGATGATGATGATAACAATTTAATGATGGTGATGATGCTGATTATTATTATGATGATGATGGTGATGATGATAGTGTTGGTGATGATGATGATAATGTTGGTGGCGATTGTAATGATGGTGGTTATGATGATAGTGTTGAATGTGATGATGATGATGATGATGAAGATGATAGTGTTGAATGTGATGATGATGATGATGATGAAGATGATAGTGTTGAATGTGATGATGATGATGATGATGAAGATGATAGTGTTGAATGTGATGATGATGATGGTGTGGTGATGGACTGTGATGGTGATGATAACAGTACCGATGGTATTTGTTCTTGTATTGCCGCCATTGATACTGAATAACAGTTCATTTGCTATTGTTGGTGTCTGGAAAAGTAGGTGCTTAGTTTTCCCCTTTCCATTATTTCTCACAAAATATAGTTCTCAACAGGAAATTCTTTCATGTACTTTCTTTTTGTTTTTATTGGAATGATTTTCAAGCCCGAAGGGCATTGGAAAGATTATCAATTATCAATTAATATTTAAGTTTGGCTGTCGACAGATATTCCTGCACACAAAAAAAAATGATATGAAAAAAGGAGCATACACTACAGTAATAGGCCTGTAAATGTTGAAAAGCTATAAACACCTCTTTGCCAGTTGTATGACCATTATGTTTGAAGATTAAGATATGTACCAGTGGTGATGAAGACTGATAAAAACTAAATGGAGCACTTCTAATTTCATGCCAAATCTCTACGGACACGTAGATCAAACAATGGTAGAAAAACAGCCTTAGATGGTCGGGTTGTGGAGATCAGTTCTAGCTTGCATGCAGGGGGGGCAAACTCAATTATGTATTAATGCATGGCTGGCCTCCCATAGAACAATCAATAGAGAGAAGATGGAGAGAGCTTCTTCTCTTCTTCGTGATGAGAAGCAGAAGGGTGTTAACTCGTGGATGGTGATACCAAGCTAATGCCCTTTGTGCTCTCAAACTGATTCCAACCCAATGCATGGATGGGTTAAGGGGATGGAGGTAGCTGATGGCGGTGATGGGATGAGGAAAAGAACAATGTAAAATGGGCTGGTGGTGCTTTTATCATATGTTTAGAGCTCTAAGGTCATTAATTATGTGTGCATGAACAATTACTTAACTCCCTTCTGCCTCCAAAGTTATGTATCATAGATCATCATTTCCATCTTATACACTAGGAGAAAGATTAAAGGAGGTGGGATAGAGGAGGAGGAGAAGGAGGGGATGATTGGAGTAAATTGATGTATAGTTGGTAAATTATTGATTCAGTTTGGACGAGGGTTGAAAGTACTTAGAGATTACATCGTCTTAAAATCCATCATTAGAACCATTCACTGTTTTGTATTTATGTGTTACTTGGGGCTATGCTTGTTTATATGTTGTTGTTTGCAATTGCATGTTCATTTCTCCATTCCTTGCAAGTATTGTGCATGTTATTCTGCCTGGCTGCACATATCTTGTTTGCTTTGTTTCTGTGTACCAGTAAACTTTTCACCCCTTTCACCCAACCATTCCACATTCTCCTCTTGTTTATATATTTTTATTTGATTTTTCCAGGCTACCATTTACTTTTTATACATTATCTAAGTATCATGACCTTTTTGACACTTCAGTACTGTAAAAATGAATTCTTCATTACCTTAATGTAATATTCAGGTCCATTCTAATCAATATTACTACAGAAAAGTATTGGTTATTATTATTATTGTTGTTGTTGTTATTATTATCATTATTACAAATATTTTGGGACACAGTTTGAGAGAATAACTGAATCTGAAATTAGTTTCTTATACTCTCCAAAACACCCTCTAGATAATACTTTTCAGCCATCTATAAAAAAAAATTACAAACCAATTCTTTTTATCTTTGAATATGTACCAATACTTGAAGAATAAATACGGCTCATATTGGCAACTCTCCTGTGCTATCTTGTCAAAATTTCAAACTCGTTGAAACGTCTTATCTCCCTCTTTAAATTGCTTAGACATTATTTACTCTGAAAGAATGGGTACAATTGCCATTACATGTTGTGTAAATGATAGTCTAAGAAGATCAGCTTGCTATGTACAGAGCATGCACTAACCATTATCACTGGCACCTGTGGACAAACATAAGATCAGACAAATAAATTTGAACGGCACAGAAGTAAAAACCCATTTCAAGAGATGATTAAAGGGGTGAGAGAGAGCTTCTGAGCATCAGGAGGAGCTTGGTCGGTAGAGTGGTGGTTTCACAATCCACTGACCCAGGTTTGATTCCCACTTAGTGTGCTAGTGTCCTTTGGTAAGGCATTTATCTGCATAACCAGGTCCCTCGGACAGGACCTTAAGCCTTTCATCCTCTGGTTTCTTTCTTACAAAGATTCATGCTTTCTTAGCAATCAGGTTTTAAAAAATTGCCACTATCCAAATATTTTACAGATATGAGACTCAAGAATAATAAAATATCTATTAATCATGAGAAACAATTATGCAGAAAATTGTATTCAAACTAAATCCTCATGAAGATGGATTTGCTGCATTTGTTATACAGAAATGGATACCTATGAAGTATGAAATTCAACTCACCCATGAGAACGTATGTTGATACCTGTAAGTTCCTTCTTTATCTGACTAATGGGGCGTTGCAAGAAACTTATGATCAATTGCAAGTATGCTTTGGATTCCAAGATCAGGGCCCCGTCTTACAAAGAGTTGCGATTGATCCAATCAATTGCAACTATGGAAAGCCAGCAAATTCAACATGTAAAATGCATGTTTGTTCAAAATATTTTCTAGATATGATGTATATTCATACATTCTCTGTTCTCTTGACAATTCTGTAAGCTTTTGTTTTCAAAGGAGATTGTGCAAATTTTTCTGAAAGAAAAAATTATGTCAGTGATGGATTTTCATAAACTTGAGGTTGATCGGATCAATCGTAATTCTTTGTAAGATGGGACCCAGTAATATATCTTGCAATCGATTGCAAAGTCACACTTGATCTCTAGCTGCTCTGCTTCTTGAAACAAGGAGTACGAATTCATGTGCTATAATAAAAATTGATCATCCGTTGTTAAATTGCAACATAAATTTTGCAATTGATTGATTGCAATTAAGTTCTTGCAATGCCCAGTAACACTTATAGTCCTAGTTATTTTTGCTTGCTAAATGCTTTTCACTTGTATTTTTAACGATTGTTGGGTTTCTTCATCTTATTTTAATATACACATATATATATATATATATATAGACCGTTCTCTTCATTCATTTCTTTCACTACATACTTTAAAATACAAGAGTTGCCAAAGCTGTTGTGTATATGTATATATATTTATATAGATCCATGTATATATATATTTCTTACATAGCTTTAACTTCATGCCTTTAAGCCACACACACACACCTTGGTACACCCCACTGTGGGACATAAGAGACATACATTTTGGCTAGCCTTGGTAAATATTGATCTGGATGTCCTAGTCGGTTTAATCTGAGGAGTAAATCTGTGGACCCAAGATCTGGTCGGTAATGGACTGGCACGCATCTTTCCCAGTCTCCCCTGACTTGTTTGTATAGTACGTTGGATGCGTTCCGTCCTCCTGGAATCTGTTTGAAGACCTCTTTTCTTTCATGCCCTTTTCGTTCGTTGCCTGTGATGAATCCACCATGCTTATCACGTTTTGGCTTCGAGACAAGACGCAGAAAGAAAGGAAATATTTTATGAATGAAATATGATTTGGCGCAAACGACATTTTAAATATTGGCTCCTCAGAATCCCATTTAAAATGTGTGATGAAACATCCATCTTGTTATTAGTGTGCTGCGCATGGATTGTGCTAAATGAATTTGATATCAAGGATACTGCACTCATCATTCTCTTTGACTTGGGTTGTATTATTATGCCCAAAATATTGCTTTTTATCACTGTACTGTCTGTGTGTACTGTCTCTCTTAAGTTAATTCAACTCATTCATTTATTTATTTCCATTATAAAGATAAACATGTAGAGATAAAAAATGAAAATACAAAGTTGATTAAAATGATACAAATATGAGGTCAAAGTATACATAACATTACATTATTTAGATAAGGATAAGTAATCATACAACAATTGAAAAAAGGGTGCTTGTTATTCAAAAACCAATGAGGCTTGATTGTTTGCACAAAAGATTCTAAATGCACTTATACATACTATTATCATGAAATATATTAATAATTTTCAATATATTATAATGAAGTCTTCTTTGAATTTGTTAATTCTTGCAGAATTCTGTTTGAAATCATCAGAGTTGTAGGTTTATGTTTTTATGATGAGCTTTCTATTATTGAAGCGTGGAAGCATTGTGGTGTAGTGGTTTGACTCTCGCCTTGTATTCAGAGGGTCGTGTGTTCAAATCCCACCATGGCCTAGCGTCCTTTTGACAAGGCGTCAATCCACACTTTGCCACTCTCCACCCAGGTGTTAAATGGGTACCTGGGAGGATGCGAAAGCCTATGTAGTATGCCTAGCAATTGAGTCTTGGAACTCTTTTTTTTAGAATGCTCCCCAGGAAGTGGGGAATGTGCATACATTGTATGCAGGCATGCAAGGATCCGATGACTGGGGTAATAATATATCTGTAAAGGGCTTAGAGACGTTCTTTCGATGTATTAAGCGCTATATAAAAGTGGATTATTATGGTTGTTTTGCTGAGCATTCATGTGAAGGTGAGCACTGCTTTATTTCTTTCTTTCCGATTCACAAGTCACAGTGACACCATGACAATTAAATGATGGAGAAATCTGTAATCCCTTTGCACTCTAACCAGATCAGGGGTAGAGTCGGCGCATCAAGCGACAAATATTATCACTCAGCGCAGGGTAATACTATAGTGTGTGCATTCATGTACCACTGCCCCGACAACACAACCCCTCGTTCTTATCCTACATGTGGGACCACAGTCTCCAGAGATGTAATATTTTGTGAATTATTGACCCGGCGTGTCATGTTTCGGGGTTGAGGTGAACTGAACGGAGGAGAAGAGTTTGAATGGAGGATGGGGCAGTGTTAAGTGAAAAGGCGAGATTAAGGCTGTAATAGGCATACAGCCTTCAGTGTTAAAACAGAGAGGAATGTGGAGAGAGATAGAGAAAGAAAGAAGTAATAGTGAGAGAGAGAGCATGGGGAGGGTGGGAGAAAGTGTGTGAGAGAGGGAGAAAAAAGAAAGGGAAAAAAGAGAGAAAAGGAAGATGGATAGGGAGACAGAGAAAGAGAGTGTGTGTGTGTTTGTGTGTGAGAGAGAGAGAGAGAGAGAGAGCAAGGCAGTATTTTTTTCTTTAAAGGACAAGTCCACCCAAACAAAATGCTGATTTGAATAAAAAGAAAAAAATCCAGCAAGCATAACACTGAAAATTTCATCAAAATCAGCTGTAAAATAAGAAAGTTATGACATTTTAAAGTTTCACTTAATTTCACAAAACAATTATATGCACATCCTGGTCGGTATGCAAATGAGAAACTGATGACGTCATCCACTCACTATTTCTTTTGTATTTAATTATTGGAAATATGAAATATTCTAAATTTCTCCTCATTTTCAATCGAAACAACAATTAATTCCTCCCTGAACATGTGGAATTAGCATTGTTTAATACTATATGGTTTAGTCAAGTTGGTCCTTATTGTCAAATCTGCAAAAAAATCAGATTGTATAATTCAAACAATAAACAACAAAAGAAATAGTGAGTGAGGGACATCATCGACTGTATTTGCATGTCACTGAGTTGTGCATAATCATGTTTTTGTGAAAATAAGCGAAACTTTAAAATGTCATAACTTTCTTATTTTACATCAGATTTTGATCAAATTTTCAGCATTATGCTAGTTTGACTTGCCTCTTTTTATTCAAATCAACATATTTCTGGGGTGGACTTGTCCTTTAAGTTAGATCCATTTTGATTTGGAATTAGTGATAGTCAGCATTCCAAGGGCAGCTGCTCTGGCTATTGGTAAAGAAAAACAATATTTACCTGTTATTTCTGCACCACCCCACACTCACACACTTTAGTTGAAAACAAAATGAAATTCACATGAATAGACATTTCAGAAATGTTGACATTAAAAAATATAGTTCTATGCTTTTATTTTTTTTACTTAATAATAATAATAATAATAATAAAGGTATATTTACCCAGGAAGTCCACTTCGGTTCTGAAAACTGTTCTCCTAGCGGGCCCTGCTATTGTTATATGATATAAATAGATAATAAATGACAGTGTTGTCATAATTTGGTGATTGTTACATAATGAAATGGCATTAAAAAAAAACCATAACATCTTTGGAGTGATACATACATCCATCCTATAACTTTTTTGGGTTTTATTTATTTCAATACAGGATATGAAAAACCTGCTATCAGCTGTTTGGCTGTTTTTCAGCAAGTCCGTATACAACTAGGAAAGATACAGAGAGAGAGAGAGAAAGGAAGGAAGGAAGGAAGAAAGAATCAATGAGACAAATGTAGGGAGAGAGAACCAAGCAGATAGAGGGAGGAAAGCGGTGTTGGCTCAGTCGGTAACGCGTCTGCCCGTCGAACCAAAGATCGTGGGTTCGAGTCCACCCCGGGCGGATGACTGAAGCCAGTGCGTTGTGTGTAAACGTCTCTCCCATGTTTCATAGACGCAGGCTATGTTACAATGGAAAACACTCCGTCCCTCGGATAGGACGTTAAATGGAGGCCCCGTGTAGAGGAGAGTCACCACCTTTGCACGTTAAGAACCCACTGCACTATTCGTATAAGAGTAGGGGGAAACCCCGGTGTAGTGGTCCACCTGCATTCCCCCAATCAGTTATATCGGGAGGAGAGACCTGCGGGTCATAGTGATTCAGTTCGCTTTTCGCCTCCCAGGCACAGGTGACGCCAAAATAATAATAATAAAACAGAATGCAAACTTTGTCTTCTCAATCTAGATTAGATGTGAAAACACTCCAAAATCATTTGATACATGTTAGTGGTTTAACAATGGCATTATTTATTTTCAGATATTGCATACCTGTAACTATGTGCTTCAAAATAATTGGTGTTGAAACTGCACCACCAGTGTTTACACATCACGGCACCAATCAATTTACACCATTGTTAATATCATGGTGTTAGTTCAAGACCCATTGGTGTTTTTGTAATACACCCTGTTATCTTAAGACCAATTTGGTGTTAGTTCAACACACATTGGTGTTATTGTAATAGAACCGGTTTGTTATCCTAACACTAATTGGTGTTAGTTCAACACTCATTGGTGTTAGTGTAATACACCCTGTTTGTTATCCTAACACTATTTGGTGTTCAACAACCATTGGTGTCAGTGTAATACAACCTGTTTATTATCCCAACGCTATTTGGTGTTAGTTCAACAACCATTGGTTTTAGTGTAATACACCCTGTTTGTTATCCTAACACTAATTGGTGTTAGTGTAATACACCCTGTTAGTTCAACAACCATTGGTATTAATGTAATACACCTTGTTTGATATTTTAACACTTTGGTGTTCAACACCATTTGGTGTTAATGTAATACACCCTATTTGATATTTTAACACTATCTGGTGTCATGTTCAAATTCCATTGTGTAGTTTTAACTCCTAAGAGCATGACCTCATAGTACCAATCCGTGTTGATCTTAACGGCATAATATTTTTGACATTGTAAAGATTAGAATGATAATATTTGTGGTATATGGAACTGAATTTTTGTTCCTAAATCAGATTGTCATGAATTCTGAATACAATTAACTTTCAACATACAGAAAATAGTAATTTATTGTGTAATGATTGATTTATTGATGATAAAGAGTGCATTGAACTAGATTGAGGGCAGCAATCAATGCTTCTGATTGTGATAGAACTCATGAATGTTAAGCCAGGGCATTTGTATGTAAAGCTGGTCATGATTTTAGCCTCGGGTGAAGATCTTTCCCTAGAATTGTTTGGGATGCGCCCCCTTGTCTTTCTCCGTCTTGGCTCCCTCCTTTCCTCAGATTTGTTTTCATCTTCTCTCTGTTTGCATCTCCTGGCTCTGTCTGTCATTCTCTCTCCCTTGCCCCTTCTCTCACTCTTTCTTACTTTAATTCTCTTCAATAATAATAATAATAGTAATAATAGGCATTTATATAGCGCCATCTATCGAGAAATAATCTATTCCGAGGTGCAGTGTTTATTATTATTATTATCACCCTGGCTTAAGCTTGAGCTGCCTTTCAGCGCTCAGTTCATTCCAGGATTTAATCCTGCCGGGTACCCATTCACCTCACCTGGGTTGAATGCAGCATAATGCGGATAAATTTCTTGCTGAAGGAAATTACGCCATGGCTGGGATTCGAACCCACGACCGTCTGTTTCAAACTCAGAAGACTAATCCACTGGGCCACAACGCTCCACATTCCCCCCTGGTATATGTATAACACCTTATTTTCTGTCTCTATTACATCTCTTTGAACTCAACTATTGCCACTGTTCACATTTAAAACACTTAGATTTTTTACAACGTTGTTTACTATATCAACCTTACTCTAGCTGTAGTAACAGTTTATTTAAGTTTTTAAAATCTTAAACAACAAAATTTTATTTTTGTCCAGCCTGCATAGCAGAGCGATTATAAGTGCTGCTTTTCCATCGGCAACGGAGGCGTCTTCAGCATTGACTATCAGTGGTCACGTCGCTCTTCCTCGCTGAGACTCTACAAAAAAAATAATCAGTATTTTTTTTCTAGAAAATTCACTTTCCATGCCTGCTATTGAAATCTTAACCAAGGCTAAGTTTTTTAAATGTCATCATTACTTAGAAAGTATAGAGTTGAAACTTGGTCATAAGGGTAATCAAGTATTACTTAACATTCCTGCCAGAGTTTCAGGTCACATGACCAAGGTAAAAGGTCATTTAGGGTCAATGAACTTATACAATGTAATAAATGACCTTTTACCATGTTAGGGAAATCGGCATTGAAATCTTAACTAAGGTTAAGTTTTTTTTAATGCCATCGTAAAGTTGAAAGTTTATGTATTAAACTAATGAAACCTGATTATAAGGTTAAACAAGTTTACCGATAGTCTTGCCAGAGTCTTAGGTCACATGATCGATGTCAAAGGTCCTTTAGGGTCGATGAATCTAGTATTTTTTAATGTTATTCATCCTAGTTGATTTCAAAATCAGCACTACTGCTGTATTGAATTATGAAATGCAGATGAGACTGCGGTGACACAACATTTGCTCCTGCGACATTTGCTCCTGCGACATTTGCTAGGCCTTAATATCTCAGAAGGCATAGGGTTTATTTAGTTTCCTAGGTTAGGTTTTATTTTAGACTTAACGAGACTGCCAGAGGCATTCCACAGGAAAATAGTGGCCTGTGAAATTATGAGCCTCCCAGGCCTTGCCCCCTCAACTGCGGATGAAGAGCTTGGCCCAGTCAGTTTTTTTTTAATATTTAGTTTACATTACAAGTAGATTCTGGCTTGGAGAAGGTGGCCTGTGAATTATGTACCTACCGGGCTTTGCTCCTTAAACTGTAGGTGAACGGCCATGCCCATTTAGATTATGTGTCCTAAGTTTGTAGTTTACATAGTTTTAGTAGATTCTGGCTGGGAGATGGTGGCCTGTGAATTATGTGCCTACCGGGCTTTGCCCTTTAAACTGTAGGTGAACGGCCATGCCCATTTAGATTATGTGTCCTAAGTTTGTAGTTTACATAGTTTTAGTAGATTCTGGCTGGGAGATGGTGGCCTGTGAATTATGTGCCTACCGGGCTTTGCCCCTTAAACTGTAGGTGAACGGCCATGCCCATTTAGATTATGTGTCCTAAGTATGTAGTTTATATAGTTTTAGTAGATTCTGGCTGGGAGATGGTGGCCTGTGAATTATGTGCCTACCTGGCTTGCCCCTTAAACTGTAGGCGAACGGCCATGCCCATTTAGATTATGTTCTGTATTAAGTTTGTAGTTAACATAGATTTAGTAAATTCTGGTAGGGAGATGGTGGCCTGTGTATTATGTGCCTACCAGGCTTTGCCCTTTAAACTGTAGGTGAACGACCAGGCCCAGTCAGATTTTTATTTTTATTTCATTAAATAGTTGACACAACACACAGTTTTAGTAGATTCTGGCTGGCAGATGGTGGCCTGTGAATTATGTGCCTATCGGGCTTTGCCCCTTAAACTGTAGGTGAACGGTCAGGCCCAGTCAGATTTTTATTTTTATTTCATTAAATAGTTGACACAACACACAGTTTTAGTAGATTCTGGCTGGCAGATGGTGGCCTGTGAATTATGTGCCTATCGGGCTTTGCCCCTTAAACTGTAGGTGAACGGTCAGGCCTGGTCAGATTTTTGATGTTTTAAGGTCAAGTCCACTCCAGAAAATGTTGATTTGAGTAAGTAGAGAAAAATCAAACTAGCATAACGCTGACAATTTCATCAAAATTGGATGTAAATAATGACATTTTCGCTACCTTAGGGTAATCTGGGGGGCGTTTCATGAAAGGACTTGTCGGACGTTTTATCCGACAAGTCCCATTTTATCCGACAGTTACGATAGTAACAGTACCTCTCAGCCAATCAACATCAGAGAAAGATGTCAGATCTGACAACTTGTCGGATGAAAATGTTGATGAAACACTCCTCAGGTATCACTTTGGCCTGTGAATTATGTGCCTACCAGGCTTTGCCCCTTAAACTGTAGGTGAACGACCAGGCCCAGTAAGGTTTATTAGTATATTTTTGTTGTTTACAAGGTTTTAGTGGATTCTGGCTGGGAGATGGTGGCCTGTGAATTATGTGCCTATCGGGCTTTGCCCCTTAAACTGAAGGTGAACGGCCATGCCCAGTTAGATTATATGTTCTAAGTTTGTAGTTTACATATTTTTAGTAGATTCCTGCTGGGAGATTGTGGCCTCTGAATTATGTGCCTACAGGGCTTTGCCCCTTAAACTGTAGGTGAACGGCCATGCCCAGTTAGATTATGTTTCTTAAGTTTGTAGTTTACATATATGCTTTTCACACTGCATTTCCTTAACCCCATACTATCCTTAACCCCGGACTATCCTTAACCCCATACTATCTTTTTTCGATTCACACTGTCTTTCTTAACCCTATACTATTTGCTTAGCCGGGGTTAACGCCTTAACCCCGGGCAATCACACAGCTCATAAATATTGATGATTTTACCATACAGAGCGCGATTATCGTGCAATTTCGACTTCTGTGATTGGCTAATGCTTAGCCCCACTTATGCTTAGCCCTGTTTCGTTTCACACTGCATCTCTTGGCACCGCAATTGTGCTAGCACCACAATAAGCCGGCTAACCTTGCTTTTTTGCAGGGCCAGATAGTACCGTACTATTTACCGTGCTAGCCCACTTTGCTAAAACGTAGTGTGAAAACGAAGTGGGCTAAGCTTAACCCCGGGAAATTGGTGGGGCTAAGACCCCCCCCCCCCTTAGCCCCACCAATTTCCTGGGGTTAAGGAAAAAAAGTGCAGTGTGAAAAGCATAATAGTTTTAGTAGATTCTGGCTGGGAGATGGTGGCCTGTGAATTATGTGCCTACCGGGCTTTGCCCCTTAAACTGTAGGTGAACGGCCAGGCCCAGTCAGATTTGTATTTGTTTGCTTTGCCCCTTAAACTGTAGGTGAACGGCCAGGCCCAGTCAGATTTGTATTTGTTTATTAAATAGTTGACATAATACATAGTACTTTAAGTAGATTCTGGCTGGGAGATGGTGGCCTATCTATTATGTGCTTTTGCCTTTAAACTGTAGGTGAATGGCCAGTCCCAGTCAGTTTATATTTTTGTAGTTTACATAGTTTTAGTGGATGCTGGCTGGGAGATGGTGGCCTGTGAATTATGTGCCTACCGGGTCGCTTTTATTGTATTTCTCGCCATTGTCTTTTTTTACCATGTTATTTCTTTTTTTCACCAAATTAGGTATTATTTGGTTGCCATGGCAATGGAATGAGAGTGTATTTATACATTAAGCAAAAACCACTCCTATGTTTAACACCCTACAGGCAGGGAAAATGAAACAAAAAACAGATTCTACAACTTTTAATCAAAATTTTTACTTTTCTGGAGGAAAAAATAAGCCGTTACCATGGCAACGGGCTAATTGGAACCAATTTGATGATCTTAAGTAATTTTTAATTTCATTTGTATTTAATTGGAACCCTGAAATCAATCTATTGGCTAATTTATATCATGTTTATCTACCATTTACAGGGCAATACATACCATTTTTGATAAATTAATCCGTTGCCATGGCAACGGTCGAAGACGGCATTTATAAATTTGGCAACAAGCAGATTCGTAATCAGCACCCTAAAAATAGGGGGATAAGCACAAAAAATCAGATTCTACAGAAAATTTTTGGAATTTTTACTACTTGCCGCCTACTATTTGCCCCTTAAACTGTAGGTGAACGGCCATGCCCATTTAGATTATATGTTCTGTTTTAAGTTTGTAGTATACATAGTTTGAGTGTTTTGGTAGATTTTTGGCCTGTGAATTATGTGCCTATGGGGCTTTGCCCCTAAACTGTAGGTGAAAGGCTATGCCCAGTCAGATTACTTTATGTTCTGTTTTAAGTTTGTAGTATACATAGTTTTAGTAGATTCTTGCTGGGAGATGATGGCCTGTTAATTCTGTACCTACTGGACTTTGCCCCTTGGCAACGGCAGTATCTTCAACATTGAAATCTTAACCAGGGTTAAGTTTTTTGAAATGTCATAAAAAGTGAGAAAGTAAGACCCTATTTCTCATTACATTTTTAAAAACTAGTTTACTGGAAACCAGTTTGGAAGATCGCTTTGCTAGCATTCCCATTTGATCACCCGAAAGTGGTTTTCAAAATCACTTCACGTAAAGCGATCTTGTTGCTATGGGAACGCTCTCAGTTGGGTGACACGTTTCGCGCAAGATTTAAAAACACAGCTTAGGCATTCTACACACAGCGTGTGGAGTAGCATGCTCACAATGTATGAAGATCGCTTCCGGAGACCGGTTGTGTCCTCACTCTAGAACCAGTTTAACGAGGCAAAGCGATCTTAAAAACTACATCGCAAGCTGGTTTTATGAACTTGTTTAGAAGATCACTTCCAGGATTGCTTCGATCGTTCTCATTAGATGTTAAACTAATTTCCACTATACTGGTTCCCAGTAAACTAGTTTTAGGAAGGTAGTGAGAACAATGTCCAAATGAATCTAGTTCACAAAGCTTAGACCTGAGGGTAATCAGGTATCACTGATCATTTTCCACAAGTTTCAGGTTGCATGATCGAGGTCAAAGGTCAATTAAGGTCAATTAACTTAGTATTTTACTATCATATCGACAATGTTTTTTTGTGAATGATTATTTACCTTAATTGTTTTCAAAGTCTGAACTGCTGCTATATTGAATCGCATAATGCAGGGAAGACTGCGGGAGGCATTCCACTTGTTCATATTTTATTCTCAATAAAATAATCGTTGTTTAAACTGTTAAAACAACTACTGCAAGGTTCATATAGTAAACAGCATTGCATTAGATTTTAAACAGTGTTTATACTGTGTAATATCAGCACTACACTTTAAATGTTAAACAGTGTTTATACTGTGTAATATCAGCACTACACCTTAAATTTTAAATAAACCTTGATTGGCTGTGGTTAACACTCATTTAACAATTCGATTTAGCTTTAATTTCTTGCTGACTCTTGATTTATTTTTTTCTGTGAACAATAAATCATAAGAGGCTTGAACCAAGGCTAGACGCAAACAGGTGTCCCAACACTCCGATATCATTCAATTATTGTATTCATCTCTCGCTTCCCTTTATATAATCATATCTCTGACAAGTTGATAATATTCTATACTTTCCCTTGCCATGTGGTATATTCCAGTCTTGTGCTGTAGCAGCCAGGGGCTGGCAATTGCCCTGATCTAAGTGGATCAAATATTCTTGTGAATTTGATCAAGTCGGTGCCTTCTATTGATAGGGTCTGTGTTTTCTTTGGTGCGTGTTGACATCGTCGAAGTGACTTGACCTTCTTTGTATGGATAACAGTCGATGATTAGCAGCCGTTGTAATGCACTTACGGTCCTTAAATGATACTGCATTAATTTCCAAAATGCTGACTCTTCAAAATGATCTTGTATCTTGGTCAAATCAAGACAAGTCACAGAAACCTTAAATGTTTTGTCCGATACATTACATTTTGTGAGATGGTCCTTGAGATTATCGATGCATTTATTTCTTTAAAAAAAATGTAATTGATTATATTTCATTATTATGGTACTATTACATCAGAGTACCCCTCTCCCATGTGTTCAGTGCTTTTTGTAGTAATGTATTAGAATGATTAATCCTTTAATTCTCCAATATAGGAAACAATAAAAATACAAAGCATAATAGATTTCCTGCATAAATATCGTTTTGATGAAAAAAATGGTCTATAGTTTATCAGTATATTTCTTTCATTTTAGGTTTCTATCACAGGTTTCATTGTTAATGCAAAGTCACGGCTTATCAAATTGAATATTTGAACCAATAGCCTAAGTGCTAGGTTAATTGTAATTTGAAGAAAAATAATCAAGTGTTCAGTTCTCTGTCTTCACCTTTACCTAGAGCTGTCATATCTAACAAAATTTTCATCTTCATCAAAATGGCACATTGAGTATGATATTTATAATTCAAAACAGTAACTGTTACCTGCCAAAATTACGAAATGACCAGCCATGTCATTGAATTTAAAGATGTGCAGGCTCTCTAAATGATGGTGTCGCCTAATTTTATTATTAATGTAGAGAGGAATGACAAGGAACAGGGGTATCTGGTTTTCCTGATGTGATTGTATTTTCACTATATCATTGTATTTTCAAAAGGATGAATCGTACATGCACCTGCTTTATAAATGTCGGATTAACCCCAAAAAGGTGTTAAGATATATAAAATTAAATGATAGCTATTGCTACAATCCAGATACTCCATCACGACATGTCTTCTTCCAATATCTTTGAATTATTCGAGTGAAATTCAGTTACATAAAATGGTCAATACCAGTTGACCCTCCTTTTTTCCTAACCATTCCCAGAGTATGACCCTGTTGGCTGGCTCCTTTGCGAAATCTACGGCTGCACAGGTATTATATCACCTGCTACCATCCTGTCAAATTGCCCTCCAAAAATTTGGAAACTGTTTCGCCCCTCCAAAACCTGGAGCGCTTTGAGGGACGTTACCTGTCACGGCATGTATGTTATTGGTCATTAGTTCTTGGTAGAAAGTGGGATAGTGGACACCCCTCGCGGATACAAGGTGTTCTATGAGTCATCCAAGGTGATGGTGAAAACTGGTTCTGCTGTAACCTGATGAAAACAACTTGGTTCCTCCGAGGGAATACCACAGTGTGAGTAAAGTTTACGCCACTTGACAAAGGCAATCAGGGTCGCATTTCATGATACAAATAGTTTGTGATTCTCTCTGACTGTTAATGTTTTGAGCTACTAAAATTCTTGCATCTAATTGGCTTAGAGTAAATTTTGTCAGTGAAAATCAGCCACAAATTATTTTGTGAAATGCTCCCTCGGGCTGTTCTAGTGAATTCTTTCTCCTCTTGTCAACTGTTTAGAGAAGCCTAGATAAAGCTTTGAAAATATTAACTACTGGAATTGGGTTATCTCTGTTCATAGCTTATTGAAATTTCAAAATTCAGTAGCAACAGGTTGAAATGAACGTTGTGTTACCTGCTTATATCCATAATTGCTTATATTTGGTAGCTAATGGATGTTAATGCATTGTTTTTCAGTAGGTTCAATTTGTGTTCTTGAAGAGGAGGGGACTGTGATTTTGAACAGGAACATAATTGCATTATCTAGTTACTATAAGGAAATGATTTTATTTAAAATGTGTATCACTAGGTTCTGTCAACCCAGTGCTCTTTTTTTATTTGATAGAAATTTCAGTCTCTTTGAAATAGACAAGGTTTGTAAATAATAACATTAACAGGAGGAATCTCTGGATCTTTAAAGTCTAGTCATCACTTAAATTTGGTACCACAGAAGTTCACTTAAGTTTGGCACCACAGCAGTTTGCCTAAGTTTGGTAGCACAACAGTGCTCCTTAGTTTGGTAGCTTTGTTCACCTAAGGTGTGCACCACTGCAGTTTACTTAAGGTTGGAACCGCAGCCGTTCACCTAACTTTGGTAGCACAGCAGTTCACTTAACGGTTAGCAAGCAGCAGTTCACTTAAAGTTGGTGCCACATGAGTTCACTTAAGTTAGGTACCACACCAGTTCACCTAACTTTGGTACCACAGCAGTTCACTTAAGGTTGGAACCGCAGCAGTTCACCTAACTTTGGTAGCACAGCAGTTCACTTAAGGTGTGCACCACAGCAGTTCACTTAAGTTTAGTACCACACCAGTTCACTTAAGGCTGGCAATGCAGCAGTTTACTTAACATTAGCAATGCAGCAGTTCAACTAAAATTGGTACCACCGCAGTTCACTCAAGGTTGGTACCACAGCAGTTCAATTTAGGTTAGCACCACAGCAGTTCACGTAAAGTTTTTGCACTTCACTTAAGTTTGATACCTGAACAGTTGATAATAATATGTTCCATTTGTATAGTGTAGCTACTAATAATTGCATGTACTCTACTGCGCTTGATACTTGGTACAATATTATTATTGAAATCAGTTCAGTTAATGTTGTTACCACAGCAGTTCACTTAGGTTTAGTACCACAGTGGTTCACTTAAGTTTGGTACCTAATTACTTCTCTTAAGGTTGGCACCACAGAAATTTGCTTTGAGTAGGCTCTAGTCAGCTAATGCCATTTGCTTCTTAATCTTTAGATCGCAGTGTTTTAGTGGATACTGATTAGTAAATGCTCATTTGCAGTCTCTGAGTGGGCCATGACAAGTTAAAGGGGAATCCAACCCAAATAAAAACTTGTTTTTATAAGAAAAAGAAAAATCAGTCAAGTTGATACGTGAAAGTTTGAACAATATTGGACAAACAACAAGAAAGTTATGAATTTTTAAAAGTTGTAAATATTGGTAATCACTATACCCATGGAGACTTCAAATTGGCCGCATATGGGATGTCATAGTGATGTAAGGCAAGGACTACTCTTCCATGTACTCCAATACATATTATGCCTAAAATGTCATTTTTCCCAAAAGTTTTATTTCAAATTATATTTTTCATTCATGAGGACATAAAACAATATACTACCTGGATTATATTTAGATTGCTGCCCCAGGGGAATGGGTACTTAGGAGAAAACCACAAATCCCTGATAATAAAGTACATGGCCTATAGGAAAGTTGTCCTTGCCCCTTGTCATAATTTACTTACCCAGTTGCCAATTTGAAATCGACATACTATTAGTGATCTCAATTTTAAAGCAGCTATAACTTTCTTATTGCTTGTCCGATTTCTTTCAAACTTTCGCCATTCTGTTTAATTTATTTTTCTCCTTCCCAACACAACATTTTATGGCCAAGGCTGGATTCCCCTTTAATGCCGTCTGCTTCTCAGTCGTAAGATAGCAGTCTTTGAGCGGATTCTGATCAAATAATGCCCTTTGCTTCTAAATCTTTAGGTAGCAGTCTTACAGGGGGCTCTAATCAGTTAATGCCTTTTTGCTTCTAAATTATTAGCAGTCTTTGTGTGGGATCTGATCAGCTAATGCCCTTTGCTTCTAAATTTTTAGATAGCAGTCTTTGAGTGGGCTCTGATCAGTAAATGCCCTTTTGCTTCTTTTTTATTGCAGTGTTTGATTTGGCCCTGATAAGTTATTTCCCTTCTATTTCTACACCTTTGATACATGTAGCAGTGTTTGAGTTGGCTGTTATCAGCTAATACCCTTTGCTTCTAAATTTTAACCTAACAGAGTCTAAGTGGGCTCTGATTGGTTAATGTCCTTTTGCATCCAAATTTTTAGATTTTAGCAGTCTTTAAGTGGGGTTAGTTAACTCTTTCCTTCTAAATCTTGATATAGCAGTCATTGAGTGGGCTCTGACCAATTAATGCCCTTCTGCTTCTAAATCTTTAGATAGCAGTCTTTGAGGGGGCTCTGATCACTACTTCCAGGTGAATGTCCTGTATAATTTGAAAAGCTTACCACAATGAAATCGGAAAGTAGCTATTTGGAGATATTGAGAATAACTTGAAGATTCATTGCATATCTCCTGTGGGTATTGTGAGTAGCACTGTCCTAGTTCAGCTTAAAATGAAAAAAAAAACAAGACGTTACAATTTATAGGAATTAATAAAAATAAATAAATAAATAAACCTTACATTAGATGTTTAAACCATTTGAAAAAGTTTATTTTGTAGTGTTTGATTAAACTTCGTTGTTCAAACTAACAAGTACTGTCTTCATTGTTCAAACTAACAAGTACTGTAAGTTTCTTATAAAAACAGTTCTGTATAACATTTTAAACATCGTTTGTAGTTTTTATCTAAAAACAAGAGACATAGTAGTCATATATATGTATTAATATATAGTTTATTCAAAATCATTATCATTATCATCATTATTATTATTTTAGAAATTGTATAACTGCATTTTCTGTGGCATTGATTACTAGTAATGGTTCTCTGTAGAATGGTACATTTTGGTGTCGATTCCATTGATAGCAGTTTTGTGAGTTGTAAATTTCTGTTTTCTTTGCATTAATCTTGCTGTGTGATTTCTGTTTCGGTGTCATATCTATAGAGAAAAAAGTATTCCCCATTTAAATATTTATGATAAGATTGTTTCCAGCATATTTCTTTTTGATTTCAGTGTCCTCATTCTTCTTTAAGAAATGTTTGATAATTTTCTTGGGCTTTCAACTCTCAACGCATACATAGATTTCTATTCATGGAAATCATGAATGGAAACAATGAGTCACTACTTTGTAACCTTCCTCAAATATTCATGAATAGAACCTTTAGTATAGTTTCAACGTGCCAAGAACTTTTCTCTCTTGGGTAATCGCATGGAAGAAAAACTTTTCTCCATACGATACTGCTAGGTAGGTTTTAGGGGGAAAAAAGAAAGGAATAGGTAGTTTATCACAAGAGAGCCCCTATTTGTAAGTATGTGACCTGTCAATGTGTCTCTCTTATTGGTCATTAGTTATGTCCTGAGGGATACTGGACATCAAACCTTGTTTCCTATCTCAGGTGTTTGGTGAGTCATAGCCAGAGAATCTCATGAATACATTCCGATACACCTAAGGATAGAAAGATGGACCCATCGCTAATCTTTATTAGTGAGCCAAGTTTACTGATTGATAGAGAGAAAAAGATTTGCTCATCTTAACCGATACATGAACCTGAATCGCCTTTCCGATTAAAAGAAAGAAAATAGATGGATTTGATGAACGGAGACAGTTTTTTCTTGATACTTGAGGGATTTGGAAGTGCGTTTCCATTGGTCAGTACAGGTGCTTTCATTGATAGTATGGAATTTAGATCTATACGTGGATGTTTGGTTGAATTAGTCATCAGTAACTTCCTAAAGCTGTGCTTGTTTTTCTGATAGTTCATGTCCTTTAGAACTTGTTGGATATTCATTTCCAAAGATTACATTGGAAGTTCTGATGTAGAAAGAACGCAAAAGGTTGGTCTGAAAGAGGTGAAGACAGATAGAAGTAGGAGGGAGGGTCATTCAGGGGCCCGTCTTATAAAGAGTTCCAATTGATCCAATCAATCGTAACTCTATGGAAATCCATCAGTGTCATAATTTTTTCTACAGGAAATTTGCAAAATGTGCTTTGTAAACAAAGGAGATCACACCAAATTGTCAAGAAATCAATGAATTTATAGATACACATTCATATCTAGAATCTTTTTTTAACAAACATGCATTTTATATGTTGACTTTGCTGGCTTTCCATAGTTGCGATTGATCCGATCAATCGCAACTCTTTGTAACACAGGCCCCTGGAGTCAGCCACCCTTGGTAAGAGGGAAATGACGAGTAAAATACATAATGATGAAAGCCACACTCTAAAAATGCACCTACATGTACTAACAGCTCATGTCCTTAGGACTTGTTGGAAATACATATCCACATCAGACTCTAAAAAGGTTTCTAGTGTACTTCAAAGGTCGACCCAGCTTTCAGAAAACGAATAGAAGATACCAACTTTTATGTCTTGCATTTGACTAAATTTTGATTTATAATTTCTCTTCTTTCCTTATTGTTATTTTGACTTTGTTTTATCTACTGATTTATAAAAGGAGCTGAAACATTTGACGTTCAGCTTCCTGGCTTTATCATATAAAATATTTCGATTTGTTCAAATCAGTCTTGGCTATGTAAACTAAGATTCAGCATCATTTTAAAATTAGTAGGAGAATGCAAGTACTGTCTCGATGCTGATTGGTCAAGTCAGGTCATGTGAACAGGCATTTATCCTCCCTCGAGATTAACTCTGGTGATGAATGTAAAGTTCTTTTGAAATGATTTGGTTAGTTGATGGATACTTTACAATGATATCAACCAATCATAAAAAAGTAAATATTGTTGAAATATTGCAGAAGTAAGATGTTTTCTTTTTGCTCCTCTATTTATTTCTTCTATTTCTAGTTATGGGAGATTATTTTCTTTTAAAGTTTTGACCTTTTGTCATCAGTTTTCTCAGGTGTGACTTAGCAAGTATTCCCCTTTTCAGAAACCAGCTTGTTTCTTTAGATTTAGTGGTAATAATGATTGAATATGATAATCACATTCTTTATCTTATATTTTATATCCACTCTTTATCTCAACTTGTATTCCATTCTTTATCTGACCTTTTATTCAATTTTTTCACTGTTTTACAATCTATCTCTGAAGGAAAGTTCCCTAAACTGAGTTGACACCTGGTGGGTGTTTCATAAAGCTGTTCGTAAGTTAAGAGCAACTTTAAGAACGACTGGTGATCCTTTCTTGTGGTAATTGGCGATGGCTTAGCGCGTAAGAAAGGATCACCAGTCGTTCTTTAAGTCGCTCTTAACTTGCGAACAGCTTTATGAAACGGCCTCCAGGAAAAGAGATCTCAGCAACCTAATGTCCATTATAAAAAAAAAGTTATTGGTAATCTTCAAACATGTGCCCTGTCCATGATTAAATCAACACATACCATATAGCATCGACAGGTGAGAAAGCCACATGGAAAAAGAAGCAGAAAAATGAAGGATAATGTTCCATTTTGATAAATAATTCATTGTCTTTCACGCAGGTGACAGAGTCGATATCTAATTGTGATCATTTATCCCCTCTGCAGAAAGTGAACTTAAGCAAACCTATCCATACTGTATTAACAGGTGATGGTTTTTACATCAAAGTGAATATTAAGAGTGAACCTTGATGAACTTGTTAGTAGTCAATAACAGGTGAATAAAACTCTCTTTTTAGTTTGAAGAGGGATGGATGTTCTTAGTTTCTTTGACAAATGTGGGCATGAGTCATTCGGTTGGAATTAATTCTACTTGTGTCACCTGTAAGGTAGCCTGAGAATGTATAGCAGGAATCGATGACTTTGTACAGCAACCTACTTTACAAGTCTGACTCATCAAGTTCAAAAACTTTTCTTTTCTCTGTATGTTTCTCACATGCCCCCCTCTCTCTCTCTGTGTGTCTTTCCATCTAGCTACCTATCTATATATATATATACTTTCATGATTGTGGTTGCGTCATTAGCTAGTGTTTATGACATAACAATGATGTCCTCACTTACGCAATGATATCTACAACCTGCGCGCGCCTCAAGTATGCTTTCATTAAGATAGTGATGCTTTTTTAACCTGCATGTTTCTATGACTACCATAATCATGAATGCATCTATTATTTCCATATCTTGTCACTGTGAGCTTTATTGTATCCCTGAAGAAGACGTGGGATTTACGTCAAAAATTTGGACTTGGAAATAAACTCTGTTGGAACTAGTATAATGCATTACCTCTTTGCCTCTTTTATATATATAATATGTAATATATATATTTTAAAAGAAAACAGAGCATAGCTCTAAAAAATCAGAGGCAAAGTATCACTGACAAAAATGTCAACTTTGTCTTTCATTTGAGCTGAGCTCAGTTTTCTTTAAAAATCTATGACTTTGATTTGTTTACGGCACTCTTCTACCACTCGTGTGTATAATATTAACTTGATTTTATATAGCTTATCTAGATTCTTGTATTCTTTAGTTGCCAAGCAACTTGAATTGTATTTTTATAATATAAAGCTGTCTCCCATGCCCCAGTGTGTCCTGCTCCTTATACTTTACTGTAAAGTTGACTTCTTCCTTTATATGTGACCTGCCACCTCAAAACCAACAATTAGTCGACCAAAAGGAATATTGAGATTTTTATTGAGCTTGAAAATTCATGTCCTAAGCTTTAAAATGATATATAATATGTTAAAATTGACCAACAGTAACCATTACAAGTACTTGATTGAATACAGAGGAAATTCAGCAAGACCTTAAAAAATAAGGAAGAAACAAAGTTTGAAGTTTAGGGTTCACTCAAGCATGAGATGTGCATAAATCTCAGTGAAACTTCCAATCAGTCTGAAAAAAAATAGTGTCCAAGAAACTCTTGTATCTTTTCTTTTATTCAACTTCATGACTTCAAATTTTCACAGTATGAAGAAGAATAATTGCTCTTTCAGATAAGCTATTTTTTCAATTTTTGGTGTTTGGAGACTAAATTACTGCTATTCACAGAGAACCTTATCTGGCGACTTATTGGTGGTTTTGGGATGGTAGGTCACATATTTTCAAGTAGCTTTTGTATTAGATGATACAAAAACTTTTAGTACTAATTTTAGTTACTAAATTTAGTTGTGCATTGTGTTTGACAAAGTTCACTAAAGGTGAACAAGGAAGACCAATTATGTGCAGAAAATATGAGTTTTGGGCTTCGAAAGGCAAAGGAACACTCCATTTTCTTATCATGGATTAAAGTGATTGGTTAACATTGGTTTGACTTTTAAAAAATATGAGCTAGAAGGTCACACTTGTCACCTGTGTCTGTGATATGTTATAAAAATGAAGCCCAGAAAAAATTGCGTTCGAAAATAATTATTTAGTGCTTCAAAAATTGAAATATAAAGTGACCAAAAACACCATCTTAATTTCATCCCATACACTTACGTGTACTATTTAGGCGTCTATAAGACGCCTATTTACAAAATCTGGGTTTGCCTTGTAGTTTTAGCTTTTCATTCTCAATAATGGTTGTTTTCAGGGTTTATTAGTTCTAATACATGCACTTGTACACATGTTTCATCTTGGTTTGAGAATTTTTTAATTCGGATGCTCACAAAGTTAAAACAATACCTTTAATGTCACTGCCAACCTTTTCATGCTAGGCCCCCTCCCCATTCACCTGTATAGGTTCACAAGTTTTTCAACAAATGCATTGTGTTTCATTCTTTTGACCAGACCATCTTTGGCCAAAATTTATTGTCATCGACCCTTTCAATGAAGGTGTAGTTCTTCTCATGAAGTCCCACATATTGGTTTTACTGGTAATGCTGTGTTACGCCAAGATGCACACGATAAATCAAAATGACATAGAAATGTACCCTTTAGGTAGAACTAACACACCTACTCTACCTCTGTGACTTGAGAAAGTTTTCTTTACATGTTTGCTTTCACCCTTTTCACATAGAAAAGAAAACCTGCTCTGCAGTTCAAATCCATTTATTCCACTTCTCAAGACATGTACTGTATGTAGTAAAAAAAACAAAAAAAACATTGCAAAACCAATTGTTGAAATTACACAGGATGGTGTTGAACAGGCACCAATGTGTTGAACTAACATGACTTGAAAAAGTTTTTTCTACATGTTGGCGCTCTTTCTTTTCACATAAAAAACAAAGAAAACCTGCTCTGCAGTCTAAACTCATTTATTTCACTTCTCAAGACATGTACTGCATATTAAAAACATTGCACAACTGTTGAAATAACTACACATGATGGTGTTGAACGAGCACTGATGTGTGTTGAATTAGCACCATGTGTTTAACTCTGGTGTAATTGATGTGTCTGGTGTGGTCTTCTCTTAACACAGACCAGCGTGGTTTTAACACCAAACTTTATCAATACTTGAAAAAAATAATTTAAGCAATGTACATGCAATTTACTAATCATGAATTATAATCAAAATAAAATCACAAATATTCTTCGGCAACTTTGACAACCACCCTTTTTGCCATGTATTGTCTTCATGATAGGTAGTTAAGTAAAGGATGCTGTCTTTTATCAAAGGTTCAAAAGTTGATTGTGAAATGGTGGATTCTCATCGAGATCCAGAAAGAATAGCCAGGTGAGATGATAGCAACACCTTCCCCGCTTCATTATATCACCTGTTCAAAGCCAGAAGGTAGTATGTTCTTTATTATTAAAGGTTAGGTTAAATGTCTTTCTGATTTTTAAAGATAAGATAACACCTGCATCGTCTCACCCTCGGGTGGAGCGAGGAATATCATTGTCACTTCCTTCGGCTCTTTGGTTGTATGCCCTTCGACAGCGGGACAGCATCTCAGGTAGGCTGGGCTTATTTCATCTTCCTTACTACCAGTCTTACCTCACCTGTTACCGTCGAGGGGACAAGGCCTGTCAGGACGGGAAGCTACCCGATGGTTCATGGCCTTCCAGTCTTTCCTTAACTATAATTGATGTTTTATTGAGTGAAACGCCACCTTCCCATCATGCCCCGTCTCCTACGCTCCCACCGAACACCCTTCTCCCGCTCGCGATTTGCATCCCCCCTTGGTAACGGAGGTTTGTTGAATAATGGAGTGAGCGTGTTACCTGGATGCCAGGACCAGAAGCGACACACCTGCGGATGAGGTGTTTGCGTTTGGACTAATTCGTCTGCCCATTGGGTTTAGCCGATCATCAATCATCATTGCCTATTCCTTGTGTCATTGTGACGAAACCGGGCTCTCAGGTGTGAAAATAGGCCGTGGTTAATTGATGACTTTGGGCTGATGGGGGCCTCAAGACACCCCCTATGCTTGGCTTCCACTTCCTGGAGGTACACCAAGCATGTTCACACAGCCGTCATAAGACGTTGATGTTGGGTGATGTCTGTGTAAACATGTCTCTTTGCTTAGTAATACGCTACAAAATTGGTGTATTGCATGCCATGTTATGAACAATCTTGTTCTGTTTTTTTGGCAGTTGGATGAAAGCAACATCTAGCTTTCATCAAAAACAGAATTGATTTCATACATTCATATCATAACATGTAATGATAAATAAAAATAAATGAATTCATTGAATAATGTCAAACATGAGTGAATAAAATATAATTCTTGATGACAGATATGAAGTATGAATGCAAGGTTTACTGACAGAGAGTGATCAGAGGTAATTAACCCATTGCCTACTGGATACGGGTGGCACCTGTATAAAGTGAATGGGTTATTACAGAATTCAGTAGTCAACGGGTAAAATGACATCAAAGAGAAGATCATGAAACTATCCAATGGAAGCATGCTGTAATTATCTGGAAATGATGGAAAGAAAAGAGTTAAGAAAATGATTTCATGTCACTTAATGTTTATTAATTATCTGTTCAGAGCCTAAGAGCGGAACATTATTTTGTTATCCTACCCTAGAAATCTTAGGAAAAATATAATTTAAGATGTATGATGAAGGAATCAAACTGTGCGAAGAATGGCAATGATTGACACGTCAAATGAGTTCATTGAATCAATGGCGAAATGTCATGAGTCATGGACCTGTTTCTAAGAAATAATGACATGCAGTGATCATCTTCATCTTTCATGTCAGTCATCAACCATCGGAGATACTGCATGGGGGAGATTCCGATTCCCGGCTCCTGTGGCCCTTACATCTTTGATTAAATCCAGTGCGGTAATGCAATCAGACATCACTGGTTCTTTTCCACAGGTGTTTATCGCTCCAGATCATGCTATCCCCTCGCTGTTTATTAAGACGGGTCTTTGTTTTATTCATGGGGTAAACCGGCACCTACACAACTTCTCCTTTATCTCCCGTGCCTTCTCTCCTCAAGATTTCATTTCAACTCTGCTCTCTGTCTCTCTTTTCTCTCTCTTTCTTCCCCTCCTCCTCTGTCTCATTCCTATTCTCTCTTTCTGGCCCTTACTTCCCCCTGTATCTCTGTCTCTCTCCATTTGTATTCCTGACTGGTCCTGCCCCTTGTTTCTTTTACTTCACCTCTCCCAAGTTCTTCCTCCCATACACACTTTGTTAAACACAGCTTTTACATTTTTCTCTGTGTGTTTTTTCTCTTTCTCTGTCTCTCACTCTATCTATCTCTCTTTGTTTTCTCTCTGTGTCTTTGATTAATTTTTCTGCCTTTTCTACAATTTTTCTCCCCCTCCCTCTCTAAATTCACATTAAAAATACGCATTTTTAGTTTTGCTGATCACGATTGTCTTTTCATTTGTATCATCTACTATACCTTTGTATGTATGATCCATCCTTGGCACAACTTGATTAACCTCAATTTATTCCACTGTAATTACTCTAAACATCTTGTTTACCTCTCTTTCTCTATCTGTCTATCATTGCCTCTCTCGAAATCGTTTAGCCCGTTTCTATGCTCACATTACCCTATACATCAAGATAAACTCCCACGGGATGCCTATAGCCCGGATGATCTCCTACGGGGGAAACATGCTATGAAATTACTTTAGGAAACACAATAGATCCACTTATGTCTCTTGTTTGCTTCAATATCCTCGCCCGCTTTGTGTGTGATGGGACAAGACTTTATGAAACAGTGGGGGTGTTTGTCACATTTTATAAAAATAAAAGGACAATTACAAGAATTGGTAAGGTTTGAAACCTGGGGGCCGGTATCTCAAATGTGCTGATACAAAAATAGTTATTTCTGAGAATTCCCACGGATTATACTTAACATTTGCAGACTTGTTGATAGATAAAACAACAGGCATTGAATGATAAACGAGACACAAGCTACCTGTCATTGATTAGAGGGCTAAGGCTTGGTTTGGGTCATTTAACTATTTTAGATTTTATCCAGCTTTACATAGAGGCTAAAACTAGTTTACTGGAAACTAGTTTAACACGTAGTGAGAACGGTCGAAGCGGTCTTGGAAGCGATCTTCCAAACCAGTTTGGAAAACCACCGCGCGATGTAGTTTTCAAGATCGCTTTGCCTCGTTAAACTGGTTTTAGCGTAAGTGAGGACACAACCGTTCTTCGGAAGCGATCTTCGCACATTTTGAGCGCGCTACTCCACATGACAGGTGTAGAATGCCTATGCTGCGGTTTCGAATTTCGCGCGAAACCTATCACCTACTGAGAGCGTTTCCATAGCAACAAGAGCGCTTTACGTGAAGTGATTTTGAAAACCACTTTCGTGTGATCAAGTGGGAACGCTAGCAAAGCGATCTTTCAAAGTGGTTTCCTGAATCGGTTTCCAGTAAACTAGTTTTAGAAAGCATAATGAGAACGGCCTCATAGTTGAAAGCATTTGTCTGCAGGCACATGAGCAACCTAAAGATTCTGAGCCTATATCTTTTATTACTTATTGTTTTGTAGGGGACTGATGAATGCCTTGATAATACAGATTAGTCTGCTCCTTCTATTAGGCGAATAATTACAACCAATCTTTTTAAAACAGATTCTACAAAGCATGTGTTATTGACCTCTTTTATGTCATATTTGCATAAATCCAAGAGATTTGACTTTAGTAGAATCACTCATTTACCAATACTTGAGTTAGTTTTGAACCAGGAACCTTACTTGGTAGAAGCATGACTGCGCCACTGAGAAGGATTTTGTTGGTTCTTGTCAAGCTTGACAGGTAAGATCATGTATGGGTCTCATAGTAATGAGGAAAATGGAAAAGCTGAGAGGCATACAGGTATTTTAGATAAAGATGGTTGGAGTTAAAGATTTCTTTACAATACAAGAGATGAGAAAGGAAATGAAAGGGATGAAAGAGATAGGAAAGGAGGAGGAGAGAGTGAGAGTGGAATTATAGACAGATATACAGAAATAAAGAGGAAATTCAGAAGTTTTGCAAAATAGTGAAAGGAGAAAGTGACAGAAAGAGACAGTGGTTTGAGTAGTTCGGGCAACAGAGGGGGGGGGGGTTGGGAGGTAGACCAATCAATGCCAAGTCTGTACTTTAACGCGGAGATGTTTGTAATCTTTATTTACCTTATAGCTTTGTAAGGCAATCTTTAAAGGTTCCTGAGAGCGTCGTTGAGAGGGAACCTTTGTTAGGTTACAACCTCCTGAGGGCAGGAACATGCAGGAACATTTATGACGGTCCAAGTAGCCCCCAGGTGGTGGAAAGAGAGTATGGATGACCCTTGTGTTACCCAGAATGCCTTGCAGGAGTCAACGGCTCCCTGATCGATGATGGACTACCTGACATTTGGTGAAGTAAATCATTGGAATCCCTTAAGAATCTCACCTCTACGTGGTTGTAATCAGTGAAGGCAGAGGTTGAGGACCTCATTGTTTAAATCATCGTCTGCTGGAACCGGGGGCTTATCCTCCGACTGTTAACTATTAAGATGTGCATTTCCAAAGATTTCCTACCAGTGAAAATCCGAACTGTAGATTAAAGAATGGTAACGCATTATGTACTACTAGGACAAATATGCTCTTCGGCTAGTTGCTCTGAAGATATAAGGGGAGATTTAGAGTTTGGTTTTTGGTTAAGAAACATGAGAAGATTAGGATTTAGGACATTAGGTTGAGGTATGGTTGAAAAACAATTGTATGTTTGGCTTAATGCATTTTCACTAGAAGCAATAATTTTTGCAGGAGCAAATGTCATGGAACCCATGCAAAGAACAAAACTAATGATGAAATTGATTGGTGGAAAACCAATGCCAGACATAAAATTCCAAAATTTAAGGCAAGACCACTTTTCTGTAGGGCACATATCTATATTACAGCACAAATAGACAAAATATAATAAAAGGCACTAATAAATCTAAACCCAGTCAATAGGAAATCCGAAGCTATGGCCTTGGTGGCTTTGGGTAAATTTATGCATCAAAATGAAATTTTATTATTCATGAGGCATTATGATTTTAATTTTTTTTATTTTGATAAAATGAGAGTCAAGATTCTTCTTTACATCAACTGTGGGAGGGGGAGGACGGTAAATATATCATTCACCTGTACATGTACAGCAATTTCTTTAGATTTTGGGTCTCTCTTGAAGGTAAGGGATGACCTTCTCCCATGGGCAACTGAACAGAATTTGAAATTTGAGGCAGGGGGGGGGGCATGTACCCCTTCCCCCAGGATCGCCATCCATGCCTGTTCTATAGGCTGCTGTACAGAATTTGAAATTTGAGGCGGGGGTGGGGGGGGGGGGCATGCATCCCATTTCCCCTGGATCGTTGCCCATGCCTCTTTTTATTCCAGGTTAAGCATGTGTCAATGGGTTAACATTATATAGCTTGAGCTGCAGATTTAAGATCTAAGAAGTGTGTGTTGAATGAACAATTAGCACGAATGCTGTCTGTACGTGTCAAGAGCTCATCTCTCTTTGTTTCACAATGATTTGCTTATGGTCTGAATTTTTGTTGCTTATAACACCTCCACTTGCCAGCCAATATTGGGCTATGGTATTTCTATTCTTCAAAATCTGATCTGATTGTTGACCCCATTAGGAACACCCTTTGCATTTTTGATGAGTGTTGACCTGAATAGCATGAGGTTTAGGCACCCGTTCCATTTCATTTTTCAGTTCTACTTAGTGCCGTAGATGAATAATTGAGGTTGGAGTTTCCCCTTCATTGTCGTGCAATTCAAATTTCTTTTTTAGGCTCTTTACATTTTGACAGACGCATTGCATTTCATTTCATATCTATTTCCGCCAAATAACTACAGAGTTTTCACATTTGAAAATCGTTATGAGAAACATGATTAAAAAATAGAAATATACCAAGTTAATACACATATTAAAGTAGTTGAATGATATGAATAATCATGTGAAGGTATTAACTGTATTATGCATGAATGTGTGTGAAGGCTAGCTCGGTAGGGAAGTGACCTCATAATCGGATGACCCAGGTTGAATATCAAGAATTTTTTTTTTTTACATCAAATCCCTTATTTCCACAATATAAAATATAAATATAATTATAATAGAGGGTATTCAATACAATTATGAATAAACAGAATATAAATATCACATCAATTTAGCTAATGTAGGCCCTTTGGCAAGAAAGTTATTACATAAAAAGGGATTAAAGTGATTGTTTACAAATATTCTAGTCATGTTACTTATATCTGCCTTATCAGTCAAGGTAAAGCAATGTTAAATCATAAACTGCATTATTAAGGAGTTCATATCTACCCCTGATAAGAGACCACTGCGATGCACACTGCTCATTTGCAATCTTAATATTTTACCTCATCTGATGATAAATTGTTGTATACAAATAAACACACATATTTCTGAAATCCTTTATGGAAAGCAAAAGCAATATTTGGAGTTTTGTTGATGTGCTATATTGTATTTGTTCAAAAGAAATCTTGAATATTAAGCTGAAGCAACTGCATTGAAAAACGATTAGAACACTTGACTATTTACTGTGAGGAACACACATCATTAGTGTTAAAAACTAAAGCATAGTGTGAAATAACACCATATAGTATTAAGATAAGAAGAGAATCTGTTTTAACAACACCAATGGGTGTTGAACAAACACCAATGGATCTTGGACAAGCACCCTTTATTTAACACTGGTGTAAAATTGTTGGTGTTGTCCTTTCTAAACACAAGTGATAAAGTTTATGTATCGCTCTGTGTGTTCATATCTTAATGGTATGATTTTCATTACTTTTCTTGTTGTTTTTTCACCATAATCTTTCTTTCTTATTGTAATAGATATTCTTTCCCAAAATTGAACAAATAAACTTGTTTATTCATACATTTCTTGTTATCATGGCATTTCACCTCTTGAAATTATTTCCTGTCATAAGTGTGTTTGTATTTATCAGGGTTTTGGTGACATAAGAAGGGAAAAAAGGAGAACATTGAAGATTCAAATCACAACATCAGACTGTTATTTAAGGGTATGCCTATCTTTAATGTCTAATCCCAGACAAACATGAACATTCATGTCACGTTGTGTAATTGTTATCAGTACAAGGCTTGTATTTAATGATGGCTTGAAGACGAGACATGGAAGGGGATCTCCTTCACTCAACACCCCTCCTCCCTAGAGACAGCCATAAGGATTAAGGCCCGTCTTACTCACCCTCCCACACACACACACACCCACACCCTCTCCAGTGCACACTCCCACACACACACTTCCTATACTAATGTGAAAACGGTCCCTAACACAAGCACTCACATACACACACACACACACTCGGCATTCTCATTAATCCTTGCAAGACCTGTCTTGCCCCCATACACACCCACATAAACTCGCCTGTACGTACTCACCCACACCGCCTACAAACACCATCACACACTTCCCCACACGCACCCACACACACATGGTATCATCAATGTATGCACGACATGCATATACGTCTTACCCTCACACACCCCCACCCACAAAAGTCTGCCCTACACACACCCACACACCTTTCCATACATACATACACCCACACACACACAACCCACATTCACAAAGCATCCTCCCTAAGTGTACGCAAGACCTGCCTTACCTTCATACACCACATACACACTCCTCTAGCACACACACCCACACACACAGGGCATCCTCACTACTCTGTGTATGCAGGAAGTGCATAGAAAAGGTCAAGAGTAAAGGAGTGCGTGGGGACCAGTGGTAAGAGATTGCCTAGGGGGTGCATCTCCTAGACATGGGGGATAGACAGACATAGGTAATAAATGGAGATAACCTTAATTTGGTGTGTCATATTTTAAAGGGTGAGGTCAGCTTTTAACAATCACCTTATCCCACCTGTTGATATATTTGGACATGTTCGGAGATGTGTTTTATGTAACTCAAGTGAAAATTAAATCAGATATAGAAATGAGTTTATTGTCATTCTCAGTTGTTGCTTCATGTGTCTACAGCACGGCGTATTCTCCACCATTGTCGGTTATTTTAACCTGATTGAAAAATACCTAAAATTCAGATGAATAATTTCGATACTGCATTAGCTATGATAAACACTGCGGTATACGTAAATTCAGTTTATTGTTATGGCATATTGACTTATTCTGACAATGACTCAACAACTAAATGACTCAACAAATGCTAGGAATGAAATATCAATATGCCGTATTGAATCACAGCTAGAGAGAGGTCAATGACCAGCTGATTGTTTACAGCACAATGCTGATACTAATCCCCCCAGATTAGTAATCCCACCTACTCTTAATTCCTCCTACATCCACGTTTATTCATACTCTTGTATTCATTTCACCTGTTCCGGCTTCTTTCCTTCTTTCAAAATGATAATAGGAACCTTCTAATATGGCCAATATATCACTAATTGAGTAGGATGATGCGGTTTTAAGGAGGAACTAGACAGCATTTTTAATATCTTTATTTTCATCCTCTGGCATTACCAATGCATATAATTCCTGCAGTAAGTTAGATTAGTGTTGTCATAGATCATAAATACTGTATAATCAGTGTATTTGTGTGTTTTTCCCCCATATTATTATCTTTGTTACTTTACGTTTCTTGTGTTGTGTAATCATATTCACAAACTAAAAATATGTAAGTAATTTCCAACATGTATGTAAAAGATGGGATACTACACAAGATATGTGACAACATGCTAAACAGTGTATTTGAAGTTCATTACAGTGATGTTGTTGAAAGAAAAAAAAATCATTCGGAAAGTCTTCTAAAAACTGCATGAATACAGGCCAACATAAATGAATAAGGATCATAACATTATAAGGTACAATTAATATTGAATTGCAAAGTGAGAGGAAAGAAAACTAAATATCTGATGATTATACAAATATACAAGCAATATTAAGTTATTTGTGAAAATATATAAATATTGGATCCTGCAAATCAGTCAATGATGTAAAAGTGAATGCTGCATGTTATCTCTCTTTTGTCTGAGGTAACCTGTGAAATTTATTTTGTCTTGTTTTTATTTGTAGGCATATAGTAATCTTAACCTCAAATTCGGCACAGGTATGAGTGGAGTGAATGTCAAATTCAAAATTTGTTTTGTCCTTGTGAAGACCTATTGATGATGTTCAAATTGTGATCAATCATTTGTGTACATATGAAAGGGCATGCGTAATTCCTCCAAGTCTTCTCTCGCAGTTCTTTTATTCAACAATTCAGTGAATTACTCATCCCAACATGATCAGTATTATGTGTGCTTGATTTGGTCCTGTGCTTTCTTAACAGAATGAATTAGTCTCTTGAGTTGACTTGAGCATTTATTTCGGGCGCGGTGATGGCGGTATGTGGATGGAAATAGCTCTTAGTCCGATTTGATTTTGCCCCCGGGCCGAGATTTGTTTAGGGTACAGTGAACAGTGACATGGGTTCTACTTGACCTTGAAAAGACAGGAAAAAAAAGAAAGGTTAGAAGAAATCTATAAATGAAAGGTTGAAACAAAGAAATGATATGTGTAGAGTTGACGTTTGTTCATTTGTTTGTTGAGTTTTGGAATATTAATATTAGCAACAAGTCTGATACCAATAAGATAAAAATAAATACAAAGATTTATTAAAGCTGTAGTTCTAAATTACAAAAAGAAAACATTTAAAATTGATGAAACAACATAAATTGTTGCATTATTTGAAGCAAACAAAGAGAACATAAATTGATAATAATGATAATAATAATAATATACAGTTCTTGTATAGCGCATATCACATTATGAATAATGTCTCTATGCGCTTCCAAAGGACTTGGATATTATTACCCCAGCTGTAGCTTGGCAGCCGTAATTACTAAGACTACAGCGCACACGCATTTCAAGGAATAAATTCCTGCCAGGTACCCATTCACCTCACCTTGGTTGAGTGCAGCACAATGTGGATGAATTTCTTGCTGAAGGAAATTACGCCATGGCTGGGATTCGAACTCACGACCCTCTGTTTCAAAGTCAGAAGACTAATCCACTGGGCCACAACGCTCCACAAGATAGAAGGGGGAAATAAGTTAAACCAATGGTGGATCCCGGGGGGGGGGGGGGGCACAGATGGCCCGTGCCCCCCTTTGAGAAGCAAAATTAAAATTTGTACTGTAAGAATGCCTTTGAAAGAGAAGTGTGCCCCTCCTCTTTTAAAATGAAGACCTTTTTTTTTCTGTGGAAATATGTGCCCCCTTTTTGGAAAATCATGGATCCACCCCTGAGTCAAATGTATAAATTTTGAAATGAAGAGATAACATTGGGAAATGAGATGAAGGGGGTTGGAAAGAGGGTGGAGCAGCAAAAAAATATGTTAAATGCTTTTTTATTGTTATGCCTCTACTCAACTTTATTAACAATAGCAAAAGCTGACTATGATGGGCAATATACATATCATTAAAGTGTTAGTAAAAAGTAGTTTCAAGGAAGTCCTACAAGCAAATCAACGGTCAAATATGAAAGAAATGTATGAAAATTAAACATGAGAACATGTTTACAAGATTTAATATTGATGAAATAATTCATTGCCTATGAGGACTAACAGAATATTGATATGAATGCATATATTTCAAATTGTTATCCCAAGCACTGATGTCACAGTTTCAGTGCTTTATGTAAGGTATTGTCCTAATGAAATGGCATGAATTACTCCTCACCTCGCTTGAGTTCATGGTTCTTTTCCCCCAAGTTGTCTATAATCTGTGGGAGCAAAGAAGATTTTTCTGTTAGATGGTGATGGTGATGATGATAGCATTGGAAAGTGCTCACTGAGTCAGATGTAAAGCCCGAGGGGAGAAGATTTGCTGCTAGTTATAAATGTGAAGTGAAAGTGGAATGTCCTTGGCCATGAGATTGGGAAGATGATGATGATGGGATGGGAGGAGGAGGAGGAGGATGGATGAAGTTTGATGGGATCGGGATAAGATGGTTTGAAGGTTATGAGAGTAGACGTGCTGGTTCAGTTTTCAATGTCATGTCAAGATGTCGAAGGCATGCAGTGCTTACCTATGTGGATGACAGTAAATCTTTGTAATGTGAGGATCTTGATAAATGAATTCTTACGATGATGATCATGATAATGGCCATTGTGTCATGTTGATGATGATGGTGATGATTGTGTCATTATGATATTGATGGTGGTGATGTTGATGATGATGATGATGATGATGATGATGATGATGAGATTAGTGATGATGTTGCTGGTCATGATGATGATGGTAATAGTGATGGTGCTGAAAAAATATCTCAATGGGTTTGATGAGAAAATAGCAGGGGCTGCGGAACGGCTTTGAAAGTGCGGGGGCTGAGCCGAAAGTGGGGGGGACTGACCATGCAAAAAATCATAATCAGATGGTCATTTTTACGTATTTGTACACGATTTTGGAAAAAAAAGTGACCGCCGTTTCCACTGCCCGTGCATAGAGGGTAGTGATGATGAAAGTTATATGAATAAGATGGCTCATTTATTTTTCAGTAGCATGATACTGTCTCTGATTGCTATTCTGGTTGTACTTGATAAGATGATAATAAGTTTTTTTGCATGATTATAGTATAATTGTGCTGAAGTGTAGATATTACCCAAGCATATATAGTTTCAGGAGGAAAAACATGAACAGTCTTATGCAGTTTGAGTTGTTGAAAAGTTGGTATCATATAAGGAGAAATTATCACTATAGAGCCACACTTAAAGTGTTATTGAAGACATGCTAAGTGAGTATTACTGATTGAGCAATGATATGGATTTCATCGTTTAAACTTAGTGACATTCAGATGAAAGTAGACTATACCGAGGCCGAACATGTCGATCATGTTAACCTAACAGAACACTCGGTAAAGAGAAGGGGTTCTAGAATTTGAATAAGATGAATATCAAAGAAGGTTTTCCAGGCTTCTGTTACAGGCATAAAACAAATTTCTTGAAGATGGCTTCCTGCGATGAGTGTGGTGGAGGATGCCCGCTTTAGTTTGAGGAGGAAATATGAGCGCCCTCTCTGATTCAAAAATTCAGATGATATGTACATCTATCAGAAAGAGTCAATAGAAGCTAAACTGGACTTTTAATGAGGGTAGAAAGGAAAGTCAATTACAGTTGACCGCTTTTGTTCCAGATCGCAGTGTGCACTTGCACGGGCAGTGGACACTTGATATGTAATGTATTCGGGAGGCAAGCCGAGAAAAGAGAAAACTGATTAGACTGAAACCGATTGGATTACGTTCCGTTCCATTTGCATTTAGCTGGATCAGAGTTTGAAGAGCTTCTTACAATCAGAAGCGAGAAAGAATTGATAGAAAAGGGCCATTGATACAAGGTGTTTCATTCCTTCTTACAAATCATATTTAGAAATTGGTTCAACGGTGCACGCCACCGTTTTCTCACGCGATTCTTTTCATAATGCCATGTTTGAGATGAGACTGCGAAGAGTTTGCAAATTCCTCTGGTAATGTCCAGATGAAAGTCGAGCTTTGCTGCCAATGAATTCATCTTCTCCTCGATATTTGGTCTCGCTTGGTTTCACTCCGTGTTGTCATAAACTCTTGACAGCGCGCGTTCCATCCATTAACGCCATTTCTGCTCACTTTCCACTTGCATATGCATGGCTTCTGCATGAGGGGGGAAAAGCGCTGGAAATAGATGAGCAAACATTATCTCCAATACTCTTAACAATAGTTCTGGTCTTTGAGTAAGGACAGTAACCGCTATTTCCTTGACACGTAAGTTTACCAGTGGGGCTGTGTAGACAGAGAAAAATAGGTTGTTGAGGATGCAAAGTGCAGTATTTGCATTGAATGCGGGACGCTGTGATGCAAGCTACCGCATCAAAGGAGGTGCTTTCAGACCTACTAAAAAACAGAAAGTACTTGTTATTCTGTGATCTTGAAATCTACCCCAAGCTCCCAATCTATCCCGATCAGAGAATAACAAGTGTTTTTACAAGTGTGGGAGCAAATTACCCTATAATATGCCCAAGGAAATACCTAGTACATACTTTTCAACAGTACTTGTCAAAGAACTTACCCTGGGATTTTTAGAAGGTCCCAGGTATTCTTGCAGTTTGAAACCAAACAACAAGCACTTTCGTATTCCGGTGATTACATCTATCCCAGTTGCCGTAGTCACTCGGGTTGCTATCTTCCTGAGCTTGCCATTTTGAATTGTGCACCTGATTTGCTTCTCCAACCATACTGCACTGGGAACCGTTTCTCGAAAGGGTCTTGTTTTGGTGGGCATGAATGGAGAAATAATTCACTGGTATTTGAGGCCTGGACGTGTTCTCATAAGATGACTGGTATTTTGTAGCTGAAGTTGGTCTGAATGCACCCAGGGACTTGTACAGTGCAATTATCCTCAGATTCTTGAAATGAGCTACCAAGTGACCTACATTTTTTTTCTCTTGGTCAATATGACTGAATTTATTTTTCCCACCTAACCGTGTCAGAGAAATAAAGAGCTGATTTTTTTTCTTTCTCTTTTTTTTCTTGATTCTGTCAGCAACGCAGTACACTTGGATAGTTCATCTATTTTTTTTTGTCTTTAAATATTTTTTGATGAAGAATGCACTGCTGTTAGATTGATTTTTGGTTCAAAAGAGAAGGAATATCTCTCTTCTCCTGTAATTCACTCTTTTTGGCACTTATGCATGAATTTTAGGGCCTTTTCACCCGAGAATCTTGAATCATCAATGTGATGATGATTGCAATTAGAATCATTGTACCATTCACACGTTCACTCAAACTGTGATTTGAATTCAAATTCCTGAGCGAAGGTCGTATTGTGTCCTTGGTGACTTGTCAATCAAACCCAAACAAACCACTGCATCGCAAAAAAGAAACTACAATGAGTGCATGACAATTGTAGTATCTACGGAAGTGCTTGAAAGGTTATGTGAGCTCCGCCCCTCAAAAAATGTTTGGAGGTCAACCCTTTCAGACGTAAAATTCGTACCGTGATTTGAGTGAAGCTTAACTGGAATTCACCTCCGGAGTAGAATTTGAATTCGTGATTGTGATTAGCGTTCTTGACTCTAGTTAGGTTTCACATGTGCTAAAAATTCGTCACTAGAATCATTTTTCACTAGAATCATCATTCAAATTACGATTTTGGTACCGTGTGAAAGGGCAGTTAGTCAGACTCAAATCTTTTCAAAACATCCCTGATGTAAAATTTCCAAATGTTTTCTACTATTATTTATTTAGCCAGTTGAATTGTATTCAATGTATGAATAATTTATGATGTTCTATAAAAAATACCCTCAATTTCCTAGTATGCTACAAGTTAAATCTTGGCTATATAGTGAGGGAAAAGGACTAGTATACAGTGAGAAGTATTTCAATATTACTTATTTGGTGTGGAAGTCGAGTTTATTTAATTTCTATTTCTGCTTACTTTAGAGCCAGAAGATCTTCAAAACTTGCTATGCAATAGATGACCTTTTTTTTCTCACAAGATGAGATACTCATACGTATCGACTTCAAGTAAAAATATGTCTTGTGTAAGTTTAAATTTCCTTTCACCTGGTGTGGCTTGTTTGAGGCTAGAAGGGCCTTATTGTAAACAAATACAAGGACATAACGTCTTTCTTTTTCTCGAAGCCTCTTAAGTTGTGCTGATTAGCGATTGGCTGTAATTCAATATACACACGTAGACTGGATGTTGCTAAGTCCCATAGTTGGGCTTCCCTCTTGTCTTTATCTCCTTGAAGCATGTGAATTCTTTGAAATGTTACCTGGGCTTGGTGGATTTAAGTTTGGCAGTGAGATTGGCAGGCTGAGGCTTTAATGAGCAAGGTTTCTTGAAAGGAAAGACAGAAAACCTAGCCACATGTCATAGTCTCAGGTGTAGCACATCTGTAGAAATCGAGAGGATGCTGAATTCGGAGGAATCTAACCATTCGTTTTGATTTGTTGCTCGGTCCGATCGATACGCCACGGAGAGAGACGAGGAGAGAGAGACAGCCAAACAAAGGGTTATCAAGAAGGGTTGTTTGGCCAGAACTTGGGGCATGGATGCCGGGAGAGAGGGGATGAAATACACACCGGTCCTGTAACAGAATCTTTTGAATGAGTGTGATTAGATTGGGAAACATCGAGTTATTGAGTTGAACTGTTGCACATTTAAATGAGGTAATATAGCCAGCGTAGTAGTAATTACCCTTTTTAATAGTTGTAATAAGCTAACCTTCATTGCTTATACTCTCATGTATCATGCTATAGCTTCGAGAGATGGACTAGTTTTAGCATCCAGTCACCAAAATATGTTCCAGTGATTACTATACATGCCTTAATCTCTGAAACTAGATTTACAGTATACTTTATGATTAAATGGGAAATATAATTCTATTCCTTTTGGTAAATTTTATTTTCTTTGTGCAAGCATCCTAAGCAATGATTGCTCTTTAAAAAATGTATTCTTTAGTATGGATGACAATTTCCTGTTCAAAGTATCTGACGTATTCATGAAACATTTCTTTCAAAAGGAAATTCGTCTTGATTGTGGGACTCCAAAGTTTCATCACATTTGAAAATGATTGTAGTACCCTCAGACTGCCCATTGATTATTTCATACCTTGTTGAGAATTTTTGTAAAATGAAGACAAACTTTAAGATACACTTCTGATGCTATTCATTATGAATGAGTTTGGTAGTCTATACCTTACCCATAAAGTAACTGGAATGCTTTCAAGGAAAATAAGTTGAATTCAAATGAAAATTGAAGATTCGCTGAGGTTTTAATGGGAGACTAGCTACCACTATTGGAGGGTTGATGCAGTAAGTCTTAATCCATTCTTCTATCGATCCCATGCTGCCTTGTGGGTGATTGGCGGTATGCCTTATACCAGCGCGCACCGTCAGCTGCCGTTAGCTAACTCATTGTTCTTCCATCAACGATACTCTCACTACCCATTGTGCCGGTTCCCTCTGCCATTCTCATTCAGTTTGGAGCAGTGTTTATGCAAACGAGATAGAGGGACCTCGGGCCCAAAATATGACCACTATGAAATTAGCCAAATTGAGACAGGAAGGGAAGATAGATTCCAGCGGAGTTACCTTATCAGTATGCTTGTAGGATACGAATGAAAGAAGGAAAAGGGAGTTCAGAAAAAGTTGACAGCTGTGTAATCAAGATGAGACAATTAAAATCTATTTCGAGACAATGAATTTGAGTGAAATCAGAATATTATGGAATATATAGCCTTGTGTTTCCTGGATGCTTGCTTATCTCTATGAACTCATCCCCTAGTTCATTACTTCTTGTATTTTTGTATCTCAGAACAATGCATTTTATTTTTTGTAGATTTTATAGAAGATTTTATGCACTCCAAAAGCATTCTTTTAAAGAGCTGGTTTGACAAGTTTTGTCATTATTATGGAGTAGAATGTATCCCTTATTCTAATACATTGATTCGATCATTATTAATATGCATTCATTATAACAAATATTGCAAACAAAGTAGTTGCATCTTATCATGACAGATTGAAGGAAAGAAAAAGTGAGAAAGAAATGGAGAAAGAAAGAGAGATAGAATGAAAAGGGAGAAAATGAAAAACAGAGACCAAGAAAATAAGAGATATAGAGAGATGTTGAATTTCACCCCGGAATGTCTCCATATGATAAATTATCTGGCTATTTTCAATTTCTGTTTAGATCTAACTTTATTCCTTGGTCACATCTTAAACACCATTTATTCATGAAAGAAATATTTTTGCAGTGCATGTTAAAAAGTTTTCCTGGAGTAGATATGCAGAGAACTTGCCTGAGATGGAAATGTATGTATTAGTATTTCAGGCCCAGTGCATCCGTCTCCTTGGATTCCATCTTACCCCTATGCTTGATTACCGCATCCTCATCATTAGAATAACAGTTTGATGTGAGTTTGGTGGGATGGAGGAAAGGTCAAGCTATTTCAGACTTCCTACAGCCCTCAAGTAAATCAGGGACAGACACTGGTAAATCAATAGCGACGGAATTTATGAATAATTGAAATTAGAAGAACTAACAGCATCTGAGGAGGAGAGTTAAGAAAGGTAATTGGGAGGTCAGATGGAATCGCTCCTAGATTACACTCTTTACTTTCTAATTTCATTCCTTAATTTCATGTGCATTGGGATATAATAATAATAATAATAGCTGGATTTATGTAGCGCTTGCTATTATTACCCCGGCTTTAGCTCGAGCTACCATCACCGGTGCTCAGTGCATGCAAGGAATTAATCCTACCGGTTACCCATTCACCTCACCTGGGTCGAGTGCAGCACAGTGTGGATAAATTTCTTGCCGAAGGAAAACATGTCATGGCTACGATTTGAACCCACGACCCTTTGTTTGAAAGACGAGAGTCAGAACCACTAGACCATGTCATGCCCACATATGCATAGCTATGTGTAAATGTGCTGTTAAAAATGTTATTCTTTATTCTTCTTATTTATATATCTTTATTCTTATTATTGTTATTATATCTTTAGTTTCTCCTAATTGTGGAGCATTGTGGTCAGGGCCCCGTTGCATAAAAGTTACCATTATGGTCACTTTGCTATCCAATGGTGATTACCATGGTAACGCTGATCAACAGCCAATCAAAATCAAGGATTCCGTGCAAGTTACCATAAAGTTACCATAATAGTAACTTTTATGCAACGGGGCCCTGATGGTTTTCACTCTTGCCTTTTGAAAGTGAGGGTTTGGGAATAATTTCCTTCAACAAGAATTTATTCCACATTGTGCTGCACTCAACCCAGGTGAGGTGAATAGGAACCCGGCAGGATTAACTCCTTGTTATAAGGGAACACCAGACTTTGCTGTATAAGAGAGTAGCAGAGTTTGTAAAATAAAATAATTTGATGTTTATTTTGGTACTTCTGTTAACCAATTTGATAATCATTCCTCTGGAAATGGAATTTTCAGATGAAAATGATTCTAAATTTCAAATAGTCAAATTTACAAGGCGATAGGAAGACATTTATTATGTGATACCCTGTGATGTTATCTTTATATTCAGTGCATTATCCCTGGCATGATTTTGCTTTGTGACTACCTATTGCAAATTTAGCTCTGTATGTATATATAGTTCAAAATTTTCAGAAAATGATCTTGCTGAACGATATCTGTTGTTATTCCCTCATGGTGCCTACTATATGTGTCGTTACGGAGCAAGACATAGCCACAAATAGACCAATGATAGAAGAGGAGGGGACGATAACCTGATAAATATATTCCTTGGAGGCTTTCCAGTGGTTGGTGCCAGTCTAATACATGCAAATTCCCAACAAATTTACTCCCCATCAGGGGTAAATAAATACCCCATTATTGTGCAATATGCTTGGCAGGAAACCCCGCGACCTAAATTTCTCCCAAATCCGATTTTCACTCTCGAGTCGCAAGAACCCACACCCACCCGGCAGCCACTGCCGCGACCACAATTGGTCCGTAATCACGGCAGCGATTGTTTGGCGGCTTACACATCATAATCGCGTAGCAATAGTATGTCTGAAATAACAGCCAAATTGGCACTGATGCCTTTATTATATATATATCCTCTCTCTCCCTCCCCCTCACGTCTCTGACTGCCTTACCAACCGCCTGCCAACCACTCATAAGCTAGCATACCAGTATGGGGGTTGATAGCACAAAAGTGCAGGCAGCGGCCCTTTTCCAAGATCCATTCGGGAGTGATGCTGTAGAGTGGGCTGTCTCCAGACCATTTTGCCGCTCCATTCTGGCCATTGTCTGCAGTACAATCAACGCAAAATCAGTGAAATCCGTTATCTAGCAGGCACTGTGGGATAATGCTGTTTGACACGTCGAAGAGTCGGCCAAAAGCAAACCTATAACCAACCACTCAATATCATCCAGCTATCATCGACCATTAGATAGCTATCAGAAGAGTATTGAAATGCCATCATTCTTAAGATGTTTGTTTTGTGAGGAATTGTTATGAGCATAGAGAATGTTTGTCACTTGGTTGTAGACGAAGAAAAACATAAACACTAGCAAATTTGCTCTGAGCCAATCAGATGCAAAGATTTCAGTAGCTTATAACAAACTAGTCAGGGAAAATCTCTGAATATTTGTTTTATGAAATGCTCCCACTTATTTGCTATTTTATCTCTCTAAAGAGTTTTATTTAATGGATTTTCCACTGCTGAAAAACATGCAATTTTAAGATGACAAAAGAAATGGACATTCAAAATTTCCCAGTGAATTGTGGGACTCATACATATAACACACATTTACCAAAGGAGTAAAATGAGAGAGAAATATGAAAAGAGAGAGGGAAATAATGATAAAAGTAAGAAATAAATAAAAACAGAAATTGATATTTACTGAATTGATATAGATAAAAAAAAAACAATTTTGCCGGATTATTGAAAAGAAAAGAAGAAAAAAATCAGTATGTTCACATCAGCTGAAGATTACATCTTTTATGTTCATAATAACAGAGAAAAATATTATGAAATCCTAATCTTACATCTTAAGAAAAGAAACAATTTTTTTTTTGTAAAGATAATGAATAGTAACAAATTTTAATACCTTCATTCATAGAAAATGATATAATGAGATAGAAAAATACCTCCACCAAAAAGGAAAAGTAATAAAATTGCAGATGAATTACTATGAAGGGAGGGGGGTAAAATGAAGGGTTAAAAAATGAAATATTAGTCATTACTGAATTTAAAGGCAAGCTCAGAAAAATAAGATGACACTTCGTCACCTTCCGATGTTGTATACTGCCAGCTAGGGTCAGCTAAACGTCAGAGGTTATAACAATGCCTGTTTGCTACCAGTGACAGTATGCCAAGACAGAGTGTGATATGTTTGTGAATGTTCAAAATTCTAGATTGTGGCCCAACCACTCAAAAAGCATGAATTATGTGAATGATTTGTCAATATTGTGATTCTCGATGAGTTTTCAAATTTTTCTTGAAAAACTAGATATAGATATTTTTAAAGCGTAATATATCATGCATTGTTGAAATAGTATCACAGTTTCTGAGATATATCTCCATATGTTTGGTTTTTCTAGTTTTTTTATTTCCATGTGTTACCACATGCTCATACTCATACATCAGCAGTATTTTATATTTCTGTTTCTGTTTTCTGTTTATGGTAACTCCCGTAGGAACTCGGCAGGACAGCATTTTGCTGGTAGACGCCAAGCTGGTATATAACCAATTACCTATAGGAAAAATTTTACATCTAGGTTTATCAGTCATAATAGCTGACCTTATAGATGACAGATATTATTTTTGGGCCTTTTTTTTCAAAGTGGAGACAATGGCAGAGTGGGAGTTTGAACTCACAACCTTACGATTATGAGTCCAATGCTCTCACCACTGGACTACACGACCCGTGTTGCTGAAGAATGTTGATTATCCAGAAGATGAAGAAGTTTTCAATGGACACGGGGGCAGATCCAGGATTTTTCGAAAGGGAGTGGGGGGGCACATTTTCCCGAGGAAAAATTTGACAAGCAAAAAAGGGTTTCAACCAAACATTAAGGGGATTTCGTCTACAAAAAATTTGACAAGCAAAAAAAGGTCTTTCGAAAGGGGGGGGGGGCACACTACTGTTTTAACAGCATTTTTACATTACAAATTTTAATTTTGCATCTCAAAAGGGGGGACACTGGCCGGCTGTGCCCCCCCCTTGATCCGCCAGTGAATGGACATATCTCTGAATATACAAATATGCAACCAAAAAGTATTGATATCATCAGAATTAGTCCATCCTTTCCTTCTGCAGTTTTCTGTCTATGCAAAAGAAGAAAAATTATGAAAATGTTAGGCTCTGTATAGGTTTTCATTTTTAAGACAGAGATGAGATAACCAGTGGCCCGTAACACAAAGCTAAACAATGATCGTAGAACATTTTTCTACAATTGATTCCATTGACTACAATGTACACTTAGCCATAGAAATCTAGCGTACGATCAATCGCTATTCTTTGTGTTATGGGACCCAGGGGATTGTGTCCCTTGTAGCCAGTTTTCACAAATAAACTAAATATGAATCCGAAGATCAAATTCAAAGGTAACTTTCAACAATCTAAATGCTTATTTGGGAATTGCATTCTATTTTTATTCTATATTTATGCAACTCCTTTGCAGCCTGCCCTAACCACTTCTCTGAATCTCACTATTATATTAAAGGTAAAGTCCACCCCAGCAAAATGTTAATTTGAATAAATAGAAAAAAAATCAAACTAACATAACACTGAAATTTCATCAAAATCGGATGTAAAATAAGAAAGTTATGGCATTTTAAAGTTTCGCTTATTTTTCACAAAACAGTGATATGCACAACTCAGTGACATGCAAATGAGTCAGTCGATGATGTCCATCACTCACTATTTCTTTTGTTTTTTATTGTTTGAGTTATACAATATTTCATTTTTTTACAGATTTGACCATAGGGACCGACTTGACTGAACCATATAGTATTAAACAACGCTAATTTCATATGTTCAGGGAGGAATTAATTACTTTTTCACTTGACAATGAGGAGAACTATTTATATAGCGCTTTATACATCGGAACGACGTGTCTAAGCGCTTTACAGATATATTATTACTCCGGTCATCGGATTCAATCAGTCATTCCCGCACACAATGTGTGCACATCCTCCACTCCCTGGGGAGTATTCCAGTCAGTCGCCGGTGAGGCGCACAGAGTACTGGACAAGCTACAATGACTCACATCCTACCAGGTACCCAATTAGCACCTGGGTCGAGAGTGGCAAAGTGTAGATTAACACCTTGCCAAAGGACGCCAGACCGAGGTGGGATTCGAACACACGACCGTCTGTTTACAAGGCGAGAGTCAGAACCACCACACCACAGCTCCTCCACACAATGATGTTTAGATGAAGACATGTTGGGAAGATCTACCTTACCAATAAGGAAGTAATAATACTCTAATTGAGGCTGCTTCTTAATCATCTCACACCATTGTTTGCTTTCCTTTGAATTAACGAGAGGGGATTGTAATATCATGTCGGCTGTCCATCTCAATGTGTCTTGATGAGGATGTCGGAAGCCACGCTCTCATTTCGGTTTTAACTGTCGGGAGGTGTTATAATGCAGTGGTTTTAATTTCCTTTCTACCTCTAATCTTACTCCATCTTTTGATTGTCGTGTGAAATGATGTCCTCCGTCCAAAAGCAGTCCCATCTTAGTCCTAACTAGTGTAAATTGGTGCTTCTAAATTCATTTTTAAAAAATTGTTGTTTTAATTGAAAAACATTTGATTTGCACATCAAATTCCATGACAAAAGAATATATTCTGGCTATTTCAGATAAAAGAAAAATTTGTCAGAAAGGGGTAATATCTTCTGAAAATAGTGCTTATTTGAAGGTACCAATACCCTTTCTCTTTAGTAACTTTGATTTTTATATCAAAACACAAAAGAAGGTATTTTTATTGTACCCAAAGATGGGAATCCATTACGAAAAATTTATGTTTTTGAATTGTCATGAAAGCTGAAATAAAAATGAGTGGTTATTGCTACATCTATTGAAATGTGAGTGAAGTCCACCGTCTTCTCCATTTAACTTGTAAAAGTGGCGTTGATGAGAGGTTTCCACCAAGATTCCTGTTCTGGAAAGAAGATTTGATTAAAGAAAACAAAGCACCCCATCAAGCCGATTTAGAGTGTGATAATTCGGCATCTTTAATTTCCTCTCCCAGACTACGTCAATCCATCATCATCTCAAAATATCCAACAAGAAAGGATTTGGTCCGTAGTTAGTCCACCAAACTGTTTGGATGGCTGATAGCGTGTCATCGTTAAACTTCACACAGCCTGAGCCTTACAGGTGTGTTGACAAGAATTCATTCTAGACGTTTTCTTTTTTTTATCTACATTCAAATTCAATTTCTGATTTTGAGTATCAATATTTCAAAAACAAATAAAAAGTGGGAGGATGTTTTTAAAAAGTGTAACTGACTTGAGAACACATGATTTTAGTCCTTCTGTCGATGATATTTAATTAGATGTTGCTTTATAAGTATTTGGGTTATTCAGTGATTAATTTGTCCTAATATTGTGTTTTCTTGGAATCCTGTGTCCTTCTTGAATGTTTCTGTTTCTGTTTCTGTTTGTGGTAACTCCCGTAGGAACTCGGCAGGACAGCATTTTTTGCTGGTAAACGCCAAGCTGGTATATAACCAATTACCTTGGAAACATTTTACGTCTAGGTTAATCAGTCATAGTGGCTGACGTAATAGACGACAGATATCACTCTTGGGCCTTTTTATCAAAGTGGAGACAATGGCAGAGTTGGGATTCGAACTTACAACCTTGCGATTATGAGTCCAATGCTCTAACCACTGGACCACATGACCCGTGTTATAAAGTTTTTCTTTGTATTTCATTTTGCAGAAAACTGAAGATCCTGTCTAATTCAAAGACTTATGCATGTAAATCTGGACCCAGTACCACAAAGTTTAGAGGTTGATTAAGGGGCTTATTTTTTATTGATTGCATTGATCATTGTGTCTGATCAATTTTAAAAATTGGCCCCATGATCAATCACAAAGCTTTATGTATAAGGGACCCAGGAATGAACCCAAATACTCTTTCAACCATGTACATTTTTGTTGTTGTTGTTTGTTTGTTTACCGAGTGCGTCATCCGCCCATTATTACAAAAACAGTTATTTTCATCAAGCATTTGTCAGTTCCTGATAGAATGAGATTTGAACCATTAGCGCTTGTTTACAAATGAAATGAACAGGTGAATTTCTTTCCCTTCTTAGAAAAAAAAAAACTAAATTAGCCATCCACTTTGTTATCTTTTATTTCAAAAGCACCAAATACCTGTCTTTCCTTCCTCTGAAGTTGTAGATTCAAGTTCAGTGGTTTTGAATTCCTTACCCCCTCAGGTGTTGCATCACCTTTTCAAACTTTGCAGGTTTTCTTTTTTCTTTTACTCATGGACTAATGTCCCCTTTGGCATACCGCCACTGTGACATACTCCTTTTTCTATGTTCCTCTATACCGATGATCAGCATTAAGAGACACCCGTCCCCCTCTCTCCCCCTTTCTCTCCCCTCTCCTTTTCCCCCTCCCCCCCTCTCTTCTCTTTTTAGATTTCTATCTTTCTTCAAGAACCTTCAAGATGAGCTTACCAAGGCCCCCATCACCACAAAGTGACATTGAAAGACAGGTAAATACCCCATGTTAGACATAAGATGAATTTAATTTGGTTGTGGTTACGTTTGTGGCTGTTTAATGAGTCAGTTGAAGACATAGAGGAACATTACCTAGGGTCTTACCTGTAATGGGTCTATATCCATTCTACCTGATATTTTCTTTTGAAGCCGTCTTTTTTTTAGGGGGCTACTGTGAGGCTGAGTAACATTTCTGATGGATGTGTGATAGGTATGCGATCATGTTCTCTCTTCAAAAGCAGAGGGGTGATTAACCAAGAAAAGACAGTTTAGTTGTTGGATGCTCAGGTTTTTCTAGGGGTATTAGATATGATAATGACGGTGAGTTTAATTTTTATTTATTTCTTTTATTTATTTGGTTTAATACATAGATACATGATACAAAGGTCCAAGGACCGAAATGAACATGTTTACAAAAAAAAGTTACAACATAATCGTAGATGAAAATTAATAGAAACAACAAAAACAGACTACTGAACATCGAACAAAAAATATAAATGCATTCAACAAGAAAACTATTATTAACATATTAACGAAAGTCAGTATAAGAGTAAAATTATTATAGTATATCAAATCATTGCAGTATTGTACATTTTACTTGAGCAGAAAAAAACCAATTACAATATGAAAGGTTAATGAATGAAAAATACTTGGAGGAATAATGGAGAAGATCTCCCAGTCTCACTTGTAAAAAAAATAGGAAGAGAGAGGTTGAAAAAAGAATGCTAGAAAAAGAAAGAAAAGGGAGAAGACAGTACATCGAGACGGAGAGAGGGGTGATAGAAAGAAAAAAGATATAGAGAAAGAAGGAGGGAGACGGCGAGAGTGAGAGAGATCAATTGCTATCACAAGATTTGGAAAAGCTGAATTTTGATACCAGCTCATTTTGGTATCAAACTCATATCTGTCAAAGTACGACACTCTCGTGTCTGGTTGTTATTCATTCAGCAAATGAATATAATGCTTGAATATTAAGAAAAAAGAAACTTGACAAAATAATGAATTACTGGACTTCCAGTGCCAGAAATGATGTACTAAATCGATTTGGCAATAAGCCTTCAGTATTGGTTATAAACAAAAAATGATTTATACAAACAATTAATATTTACTAGTTGGAGAAGTCTGCCGTAAGTATGTCATAACCCACCGACCCTAATTTTCATGCCATTTTCTACATTTTAATTTCATTTTACAAATAACACTGATAAACATCGGCAAACAGCTCGTGCAGTAGAACACTGTCCATATTTCAAACAGGATACACTGGGGCTTTAACAACCCTCAATCAACTTGAAAAAATATTTTTTTAAATGTGCTCAAAGCCTTGCAAAACCAAATGTATGCAACAGATCCTTTCAGGCTTTATCATATTAATTTGCAAATATCAACAAAATGAATCTCACTTGAAAGTTATATTAGTTTACTTATGCAATGATTGAAACAGTTTTGCAAAGCATTTCTTGTGTTAAACGATCCTCAAGTTGAAATAGTGATGCGTGTATTGATTGCCAAATATTTACATAACATTTGTTTACTTTTAACATGATGTATATGTACTATTATTGATGACCACTAAATATCGGTAGTGAAGATTCACCACCCCCCTCCCTCAGCATTCTCCTGATGATAGATGGTAGAAAGATAAATACAGCTGGATATCCACTTTCAATCAAAACCGATGTGCAAAAAGCTGAACTAAGTTGGCAACTTTTTAGTCGACGGGTTTACCTGACACCACTGCACCGAGATTGATTGGCCGGATGCGATCCAAGGATTGGTGGCAATGAACGGTCGGTCTTTGGGGGTTGAAGGATTGATTTTAGATTTAACTCTTGGTGTGTTTCTTTTAAGGGTTTTTAAAAAAGTCTGGTCAATTCCATTAGGTATTTGTTCTTCCTAGATACGATGATAATGTTCTCAGTTTGTTCTGTGATGTTGTGATCTTGAGCTGTTTCAACAGCTTTGGTGGGTAGACTAACAATATTCATGTTCTCCATGGCTGAATATTGATTGAAGTTTATCTCGATTATTCAGCAGATATTTTGTGCAATGTGTGAAGTGCTCCTGCAACCTCCAAATACCAAAATAAAAATTAAAGAGAGAAAGTTTTGATAAATTGAAGAGAAATATTCAAGCCCCCCCCCAAAAAAAAAGTGTTTTACTTTGATGAGTGATTATAGTATTCTCAAGAGACACTATTTATTTATTTATTTATTTATTTCTGATATTTTGACAGGGTAGCCCATTCACCAATAAGTAGTGGTCTTCCATGGGGCCCTGAATAACAATCAACATATTTACAAAATGCATAACGTATGTACAGAATGTTACAGCATTAAGATTCACATTAGGATTTGAATGTAAAACGAAACATTAACAAACTTAGCAGCAAACAAAACGCAGACGGGCACTCGTTTGACGTATAATAAAATATCAATAAATCAAATTAATTAAGAAGGAAATCTTGAAAATACTGATAATATACACCAAATCATCAAGGTCATGCTAACACAAAATAAGCACAACAGTGGATGTTCCGCAAGTTATTTATAAATTACAAGTTCTTTTAAACATTCTCTTAAATGAAATGACAAATGGAGCTGTTCTAATTGAATTATCAAGCTTATTCCATTCAAATATTGAAGATACGATTGGACTACACTTATAACAATCAGTGCGAAACTTGGGCACGCGTAAATATCCACTGTCTCTCTGTCTGGTATGATGTTCATGTACATCATTTGGATTGGTTAAGTTTACCTGAAGGTAAGAAGGTGCTAAATTATGAACACATTTAAATATCATCAAAACGTGACTGAGCTCAAATCGTTTGTCTAGTGTCATCCATTTAAGACTTGTGAACAAATCAGCCGACGGTGTGTCGTATGTCTTGTTCAATATAATTCTTGCAGCCCTCTTCTGAATTTTTTGCAGCTTAATTGTATGGGATTGAAATCTATTCGACCATACAGCAGAACAGTAATCAAATCTCGGCAACACTAAACTGTTATAAAGCAACTTTAAGGACTGCACAGGCAAAAAACTTTTCGCTCTCTTTATTATGCCAATGCTTTTCTGAGTAAGTTTACATACATTTTCAATTTGTTTTGACCATTTCAGTTCTTCATCTATCAAAACTCCTAAGCATTTGGTGAATTGAACTCTATTTATCAAATCACCGTTTAACGAAATCGTGAAAGAATCTATTTTCCTGAGATTAGCACGAGAACCTATTATCATGACACAAGTTTTTTCAGTGTTGAGGACGAGCTGATTATCTTTAATCCATGCCATGACCTTGTTTAATGCAACAGTTAATTTTTCTTCCAAAACTGTCGCATCATTCGCACTGACGGTAAGTGTCGTGTCGTCAGCGTACATATCTATAATACCTTCATGAATACATTCAGGTAAACTATTAACATATATTGAAAATAAAAGGGGACCTAGAATTGACCCTTGTGGCACGCCTAATTTGACGATTGAAGGGTGCGATTTGGCTCCTTTGAATTGTGTCACTTGTTGTCGATCAAATAAATATGATTTGAACCAAGTGATAGTCCTCTTACTACAACCAATGCAAGTTAATTTCTTTAAAAGCAGCTCATGGTCCACGGTATCAAAGGCCTTCCGAAGATCTATGAACGCAACTCCAGAAATTAAATTGTTATCAATGTTTAACGTCCACTGATTTACAAGTTTTGCAAGGGCAGTAGTTGTTGAATGCATAGGCCGAAAACCAGATTGATTTGGGTGTAATAAATCATTCACGTCCAAGAATTCACTTAGCTGTTGGTGAACAGCCCTTTCTAAAATTTTACTCACGATTGGTAATATAGAAATTGGGCGGTAATTATTCAGCGAAGACATATCACCAGATTTAAATATTGGTACTACCCGAGCCTTTTTCCATTCACGAGGAACAACTCCAGTAGTAAGGGATTTGTTAATAATATCACAAAGGGACTCTGCGATAACATTTTTTGTCATCTTTAAAAGTTTGCAGCTGACATGATCTTCCCCAGTTGATTTATCTATACTCAGATTATCAAACTGTTTCAAAACAAAATCTCTAGTAATCAACTCTAGCTCAAATTGATAGTGAATTGAACCAACATTTGTATCATCTTCTACTTGAACTCTCTGTTGAGACGTATCCCTTTGCAGGTCCTTAGTAATATTAGTAGCATTTGAAATGAAAAATTCATTAAATGCTTCAGCAATATTTGCATTGCCCGACACATCTGTTCCATCTACGTTTATTAATTTATTAGAGCATTTTAGAGCATTTTAAGTTCTATTGTGGTTAGTTTCAATTCATTCACCTTTAAAAGATACTTATATTATATTGGATGGTTCAGAATGGAATACCAGAAATATTCCAGAAAAGTTCTGGTTGCTACTATGGAAAGCCAAATTAAACACAAATCTCTAACAATTTTAATTTATCAGCACATGTTGCCCTCAATTAAACTGTTGCAATTAACATCTAAAATACAAAAAGCAAAAGATGTTCAAAGTTCATGATTGTGGAAAAAAAAAACTTTTTCACATAACATTTCAAATGTTTTTTTTTCACCAATAAAATATGAGGAATTAACACAGTAAAATAATTAAAAAAACAATGTATTCACAAGGTTTAAACATTTTTGGCTTCCCATAAGTTTAGCAAAGACATAGACCATGGACTTCAAAATAAAGACAATATTATATCTTTACAGTATGATTTAAAGTTTTCCCATCTCTGCTTTCAGATACAGAGAATTAAAAATGATGGTGCCTCATTGTAAGGGGGGGAGAGACATCAAAAAGTTTTCTGTTTTTCATCCCAACTCCCTTACATCTGCTGTACGCTCACTGCAAAACTAGATTCTTGATTACACCAGATCTATGAATTATTGATTGAATGATGATATGTAGTTGATATATGAAACAAGAGGCTGTTATAGTTGATGAATAAAGTAAAGGTAGTTCATATATTTTGTGATGAGTAAGCAGACTCACCTGTTGGGATGTATAGAGAACCACCTGTTGGATGCGGAATATCCAATATCCCTATCAGTATGCTGTTAGCATCTCAGAGATAGGCCTCCATGTAATACCAGGAATCTGCTGATTTACATTATCACCAATGAAATACAAGAAACAAAACGAATGATGGTGAACTGTACAGAGTCGTAAAGACATTAGCTCTTTGTGGGATCGTCGGAGTAAGATACCTTCTTGCGCTCAGGGTGAGATGTGTAATGGCTTCCGCTCTTGCATAGGTGTGAAGAATAAATGAATTGTGATGGATGAGTTCCATATCTTTTAGTTCTCGGAAACGGCTCAGGTACTTCGTCGGTCGGTCTTCATTCAAATGTGGCTTATGAACTCGGGTTTGAACTTGACTGAAGGTGTTTGGTATTGGAAATCTTGCCCTGTTCAAACCTGTTTGGATCAACATAAAAACAAATTTGCTGATTAAGTCTGTTGATGGTCTTCTATCTACTTCTTTTCTTAATAGCACTTTGAAACATAATGTACAAAGTGCTTTATAAATTTTGTGTATTATTATTATTCATTTGATCATAATCGTTCATATTGATCGATGAAACATTGAAATAAGCAATTGAATAAACATTGAAATAAGCAATTGAATAGGGACGGGAAAATGAAAAGTTAAAATGGTTGCTGTGCTGGTAGTGATAATAAAATAACTTTTGATTGCATTTCTTGTGGAATACTGAGAAGGTTTTGATATAGATCTACCTGTTCCACATCTGATATTGATACCTCTCTCTACCTAATCTACCCCCCCCCTCTGCCTGGTGAACTTTGGTTTACCTGCTATATTCCTTCCATTCTTACCCCAAGGTATAAGCTGGTATATGCACACCAAAATCAATGTTTCTGGTAACAGGTGCAACATAGACAAATACATACACTCTGAAAACTTGTCAAAATGACTAGATGACTTGTCAGGTACATGTAAATGTAGTGCAATTTATCTGTCTAGTCATAACTCGTAGTCTTTTCTTGTCAGATATAGCTGCTTTCTCGTGAAATGCGACCCGGGAAATAGTTTAAAAACGGCTTTAGAAAAAAAAAAACATCAGTGGCACCCAGCTGACCTTTTAGTCATTTATAGTTAGTCATTTCTAACTTGTTTGTTTTAAGAGTATAAGAATGCTTGTTCACTTATGAATACTATTTTCTAGTCAGAAAATACTGCTAACTAGTCAAATGCCACTAAAGGTATTAAAAATGACTTAAGTATCAGTTGCATCCAGATGACTTTTTTATACGCCCGTCTCGTCGGGACGTATTATGGTATTACGCTCGGTGTCCGTTCGTCCGTCTGTCTGTCCGTCCGTCTGTCCGTTAACTTTTCCTTGTAAACGCGATAACTTCAGTTTAATTTAACCTAGGCTCATATAATTTAATATGTATGATACTAGCATTAATCATGGGAAGCCTATTGATTTTGAGGTCAAAGGGTCAAGGTCACAGTGACCTATTTTCATCATACCCTTCTGCAGTCCTTGTAAACGTGTTAACTTAAGTTGAACTTAACCTAGGCTCATATAATTTAGTGTGTATGATACTAGCATGGGTCCCAGGAAGCCTATTGATTTTGAGGTCCAAAGGTCAAGGTCACAGTGACCTATTTTCATCTTACCCTTCTGCAGTCCTTGTAAACGCGATAACTTTATAAGTTGAACTTAACCTAGGCTCATATAATTTGGTGTGTATGATACTAGCATAGATCCCAGGAAGCATATTGATTTTGAGGTCAAAAGGTCAAAGGTCAAGGTCACAGTGACGTATATTCATCGTACCCTTCTGCAGTCCTTGTAAACGTGATAACTTCAGTTGAACTTAACCTAGCCTCATATAATGTGGTGTGTATGATACTAGCATGGGTCCCAGGAATCCGATTGATTTTGAGGTCAAAAGGTCAAGGTCACAGTGACATGTTTTCACCTTACCCTGTTGCAGTCCTTGTAAACGTGATAACTTCAGTTTAACTTCAACTGTAGGCTCATATAATTTGGTTTGTATGATACTAGCATAGATCTCAGGAATTCTATTGATATTGAGGTCAGACAGTCAAAGGTGAAGTCGCCACCTTCCACTTTTCTTGCTTGAACGATATCTCCCATTTTCCGCTTTACAGGCGGGCGTATTATGTGCTCGCCTTAGCGACAGTGTTCATTTATTAATTTGTAACTAGTATTAAGTGTGTAGAGGGCAACGATTCTAACGATTCTATAGTTTCTCATATATATCCCTTTCACATACCAAACTCTACCTTGACAAAATCGCCAATAGTTATCTCAGCTTTATACATTGAATACTGGTAAAGATGAAATACAGCAATCTCTGAATTGGAAGACAGAGATTTTAAAATGAAGGGTCAGTATGAGAAAATATTTAAAGTGAACCGTGTGGCACAAGACAAGTATTTTTAATATAAAATTTTAAAGTATGTTTTTTTGAGAATATGGATAAGACCGTGAAGGTGTAAAAGGGGCTATGGGATCACTGTACCAAGTCCATGGAGTGAAGAGATTATAAGAACAAGGGAAAGGCAATGCTAAAGAGAAAAATCAACAGGTGTCTGAACATTTGTAGGTGAAAACAGAGAACAGTATACTAGAGATGGAAGAATGGGTGGATGATGACGATGATTATGATGGTGGTGATAATGATGATAGTGATGATGATGGTGGTGATGATGATGATGGTGGTGATGATGGTGATACTGATGATAGTGATGACAATGATGTTAGTGATGATGGTGATGATGGTGATGATGGTGATGATGATGGTGGTGGTGATGATGATAGTGATGATGGTGATGATGATGGTGATAATGGTGATAATGATGATGGTGATACTGATGATAGTGATGATGGTGATTATGATTTTGATGGTGGTGGTAGTGGTAGTGGTGATGATGGTAGTGGTGGTTGTGGTGATGATGACGATGATTATGATGGTGGTGATGGTGATAATGATGATGGTGATAATGATGATGATTGTAATGTTGATGATGCTGATGGTGATAATGATGGAGGTGATGATGATGATGTTGATGATGATAGAGGTGGTGGTGATGAGAAAAAGAGAGGGAAAGATAAAGATGGAGAGAGAGAGAGAGAGGGATCTAGAAGACGACGACAACACCGTGACTCAGCCAACAAGTGTTGATGATTCATGGTTGAACCTCTTACAAACTTTTCAGCCCAAAGTCCTCATCTGGCTCTCTAAAGTTAATATCTGCACTACTTGAGAGAACACCCAGTGAATTAATGCTCAAAGTTTATGTGAGAGGGCTTGTTAAGAATGGGAGAACTGCAGGCAGGGTCCCTCTTGTGTCCGTGAGTGAGTCACGGGGTATAAAGTGATCATTAATAGGCACACAAATAGGACAAGAATCAGATAAGATTGCCGGTTATATCATGAAGGGCTATACATCTTACAAGACATACCTTCAGCTTGCTTCCCCCTCTCATTTTTTTTTGGGGGGCGGTCCTTTTTCTACTGTCTACATCTATTTCACATGCATAATTTCCTAAAGCTCAACTTTCCATTTTTTTTTCTCTCTCTCTTTCTATCTGCCTGTCTCCTTTTCTCTTTCTCACCCTCTTCATCTCTTTCTCCTTAGCTCATTACATTTATATTTTGTATGTTGCCCTCTCTTCCTGTTGAGCGCTATCTCTGCAACAATCTTGCAATGTTTGGAGCGTTGTGGCCCAGTGGATTAGTCTCCGGACTTTGAAACAGAGGGTCGTGGGTTCGAATCCCAGCCATGGCGTAATTTCCTTCGGCAAGAAATTTATCCACATTGTGCCACATTCGACCCAGGTGAGGTGAATGGGTACCCTGTGGGAAGAAATTCCTTGAATGCTCGAGCACCCGATCAAGGTAACCGTGCTAAAGCCGGGGTAATGATATTAGCAGGGCCCACTGGAAGAACAGTTATCGGAACTTAAGTGGCTACCCTGGGTAAATATGCCGTTATTATTATTATTAATGTTTCACATACTATTTCAAATTATTTTTCTTTCTCTCTTCTCCTCTCTCTCTCTTTATATGCATTTATATTTTTCTGTGCCCCTCTTCTTTCTGCCTTTATCACTGGCAAACTCCTATCTTTCATGATCTTCCTCCCCCTCCCTCCCTCTCTCTCTTTCTCTCACTCCCATTCCTTATTTCTTTGCCTTCAAGTGACCCATTTTCCCCAATGCCTCTCCCTCTCTAATTTATCAGAACATTCGTGTTTTAAACTTGATTGACGTTCTTGGATGTTAGAGAATCCGTCTACATCCCCATGAAGTGGGTTAAGGTATCATAGCCCCGCTCCCTCTGACCTACTTGATAATTAGCCCCCTCTTGTGTTTGTAATGGGATCATGTACAGGTATCATATTAAACTGGGATTATGTCTATTATCGGAATGGATTTGTGATCTAGTGGAGTATGGAGTGGCTGGTGTAGTGGTCTTGGTACACCTGTCTAGGATGTATGGAGAGTATGACGTTGACCGCGTTTTATTCCAGGGTGTTTCATATAGGTTGAGGAACTGGAATGTAGGTTGGATTTGAACATATTGGTCTCTGTCTCGTGTGTGATTGAGAGCTAGAAAGACTTTGACACCGTTCTCATTTTACTTTCTAAAACTGGTTTATACTGGAAACCAGTTTGGAACATCGCTTTGCTACCGTTCCCATTTGATCAGCCGAAAGTGGTTTTCAAAACTATTTCACATAAAGCAATCTTGTTGCTATGGGAACACACTCAGTGGGGTGACATGTTTCGCGCGAAACTGCAGCGTAGGCATTCCACATACAGTGTGTGGAGTAGCGCGCTTGAAATGTTAAAAGATCGCTTCCCGAAGAATGGTTGTGTCCTCACGCTAAAACCAGTTTAACGAGGCAAAGCGATCTTCAAAACTACACCGCGAGGTGGTTTTCTGAACCTGTTTGCTCCAAGACCGCTTTGACTGTTCTCATTACACGTTAAACTAGTTTTCAGTAAACTAGTTTTAGAGCGGTAGTGAGAACAATGTCTTTGTTTCTATGAGAGGTAGATAATGCCGTCTCATCTTTTACACTATTGGTTGATGTTACCTTTACATTACATTGATCAACCTGAATACCTGTGGAAGCGCCTTGGAGTAGCGGTTCTGACTCTCGCCTTGTAATCAGAGGGTCGTGTGTTCGAATCCCACCATGGCCTAGCGTCCTTTAATTGGCAAGGCGTCAATCCACTTTTTGCCACTCTCCACCCAGGTGTTAAATGGGTACCCGGTAGGATGCGAAAGCCTATGTACTATGCCTAGCAATTGAGTCTTGGAAGTCTTGTTGGAATGCTCCCCAGGGAGTGGAGAAGGTGCATACATTGTATGGGGGCATGCAAGGATCCGATGGCCGGGGTAATAATATATCTGTAAAGCGCTTAGAGACATCGTTCCGATGTGTTAAGCGCTGTATAAATGCAGATTATTATTTTTATTAATAGCTTAAAGGACTTTGTAACCAGCTGAGCAAGAATTTCTACATTTCCTGTGTATATACTGTACATTGCTGCTAAAGACTCTTTTACAAAAAATAAGTATGTGTGTACAAGCAAGTATTGTTTCCACTTCAGTCTGATATATAGTCTTACAATTTTTTTACCACAATAAATTATTAAAATAATGAAATCAAAAGGAATATATCCCAATTTATTGACTCCACTCACTTTCCACAACAAAACAATAACTTGATTGAATATTTTATGTTTAATAGAAAACTAGTGATAGAAAAAGTATGAGTCAATCAAACATTGTTTGTCTTTGTAAAAGAGAAGAAATTTGCCGGAGATGTACAGAAATGGGAACAATAGCCAGATGTTGGCCATGCAATGCTCAACATCGAAATAGAAAGAAGTAAAAAGTGAAAACCAGAAATGAAAACTGTATTTGAATAATTCATGTCGAGAGGTATGTGTCATTTTGATCACACCAAGCTGAAAAGAATTAACACTCATACAAAATTCATCCCCATCACCAAATCATCTCATTATTCCCCCAAATTATACATTCTTGTCCTATCCCGTATTGACCAACAATCGTAAATTCTGAGAGATATACCGCACTGCCAGCCATCTCCATGCTAGATACAAATTCTTTCTTTCCTATACCAGGCCGGCTAGCTAGCTAGCTAACGGTGGCTGAGGCTGAGCGGCAATGAATTATTCAAGATAAGATTGGCTGCGGCCACTTCACCAGCATCCAGCCGCTACTTGTACAGCTCTTCAAGAATTCTCATCAAGGTATTCCGCTCTTCTTTCTCCTCTGTCCCCTCCCCCCTCCCCCCCCCCCGATTTCTCCTATTCCATCTGCCTGTATATATTCAATGTTCTCTTCTCACCACTTTCCCTGGTTTATTTCCAATTCGTCCAATGCCAATTCATCCAATTGCCAACTCGTCTACTATCATTTGGTCTACCATCAGTACGTCCACTATCCACATAGTCTACTTGCCAATTCATCCACTCACCATTTCGTCTAATAACCAGTTGGTCCAAAAGCCATTGAGTACATATACCATTCGGTCTAATTGGACTCGGTGTTCATTGTGCAAAATGAATGAAAATGAAATGGATATTAGACCAACTGGTTATGAGACGAATTGGTCATAGAAGAAATGGTGATGAGACAAAGTGATTATTAGACTAAATGGTTGTTAGATGAAATGTTGATGGATGGAATGGCATTAGACTAAATGAAAGTAGACCATGTGGTGAGTGGACAAGTTGGCAACCCACATAAGGTGAATGGGTACCCGGCAGGATTATTTCCTTGAATGCATGAGCGCCGAAAGGCAGCTCGAGCTAAAGCCGGGGTAAAAACGATAAAAACAACGTGCTTCGGAATAGAATATTTCTAGATAGATGGCACTATATAAATGCCTATTATAATTATTGGCAGTAGACAAATTGGCAATTTACCCTTTTCCCTCCCCTTTGTGTCTATATCTGTCTCCCTCTTTCTCTCCCTCTCTCTCTTCCACAACCTCTTTCTCTCCTCTCTCTGTCTTTCCTCTTTCCATCCCTCTCCATCTCCCTTCATCTCTCTTCCCTGTATTTCCCTCTCCCTTTCTAGCCACCTTTTTCTCCCATTTTATCAATATTTTGTTTTCCACATCAGATAAAAAGAAATATAACAGAAAAAAAGTATACAAAAAACATATATAGACAGAGATTCAGAGGATAGCCCACTTCACCAATGTTGAAAGAGCATTTCTATTCTCCCTTGGGGGTCCTTAAATAACAATTTGATAAAGAAACTTTTCCCCCACCTCCCGTTGTTCAAAGTGAGGACCATATGTCTGTCTGTCTATTGTTCAATCAACGTATTTTGATGTTCCCTCTTTCTTTTATTCTCTTTCCCTTTCTCAATGTCTCCTGCATCGTCTTTGAAAGAGAAAGAAACAAAAATTGTTTTTCAGTTCTAATACATTTTAGCTGCATGTGCAATCAAACTTGAATAGAATTACCTGAAGGCTGAAACTTATCCATCAGTGGTTATTTGAGATTTTATGTTTTCTTGTTTATTCCAAGTTGAAAAGGTGATTTGGGAAAAATCATTTATAAGATAAATTAGTACTTATATCTTCTGAATGGTGCAAGATGGTGATTTTGATAACTATCAGTTGCCAAATATGTAAGAAATACATGCTGTAGCATATTAAAAAAACATCCGTTTTGATAAGTTTTCAACACAATATTGTGATGCAAGTAATTTTTAATTCAGACACCTAAAGGGTTTTCATAGGATTATGTTCATATCCTAATCATTTTTTAGCTATTAGGGGTAAAGTATGGAGACCCCCTCCCCCCCCCCTCTCCTCTCTGTCATTAGTAGGGGCCACTACATGACCGATCTATCAAGTTCAAAAATATCCTTCACAGTTTTCATATTTGCTCCATTACACCTTAACACCATGTTAACACCGATCTTTAGTATAATTGTTCACTCATCTTTAATGAAATAGTAATTGCATCAATTAATTATTTTTGATTTTTTTTATTACTTTGAGAACGCAGACCTGGATTGATGTTTGTTAACTTTAAAAAGTAAGATTACTCTAAACATTCTCCGAATATAGTTATCAAAATGCTTTGATTTCTCTGAACCAATGGGTTTATTCACAGATCAGCATAATTGGGTCCATTTCAAAATGTTCATTCAAAATTCATTCCCTACTTTTAAACTTATGCATTAATAAGTTTCAAATATGCAAGATCGTATTTTTTTCTATTCTTCATTAAGATCCTTTAAAATATATTTTTTATTATTCATCATATTGCAGTGGACAGTGTTTAATATTCTGCAATTAATCAGATTTTTCCTATCAGTCCAGCTAAGATGGCTGCTTTAATATTGCATACGCTATATCGGACACTGTCCCTGCATAGAAAAACAAAACAATAAATTATTCAAAAAATGGAAGGCCCTCTCGTATTGTCAACGCCTGCCTGTCTATCCAAGTGTGTAAGCTGTGTTAGGTTAACGCCTCGTAAAAAGTCCTTGTTATTTCGTTTGTTTTCATAAAACTGCTCTCAGAGATCTGCAGAACATTTATGGTGTACTAGTATCATATGTAGTGTCAGTGACCGCCGATTCCCCTTTTGGATTTTAATATACATGTAAGTTCTACCAAGGAAGGATAACGTGCTTGACTTCGATTGAACTCTTTTCTTTTTTATGGGAGAGTATAACTTCTGAATGTTATGTAGCACATGGGATTTGTATAATGACTTTTGTTATTACGTTATTTGAAAGTATTTAAGTGCTAAATATTGAATGCATTTCTTATGCATTTATTTTATGCATTCAATCGTTATTTTTTTTTAATTAATTGTTCGATGTAATTTGAGCTAGGAGCTAAGTATTATGCATTTTATTCACACATCTTTCGAAGCATGCTACATGCCCATCTGTGCTCACTTTCTTCTCTTCATTCTCACCATCCATTAAGTCTTTTTTTTTCTTTTTCCCTCTTACCCCCTTGTCATTCCTCCCCCTTAGTTCTAATTGTCATTGGTAATAATTACTGTGCTTATGGAACACCCTTGATAAGCAACTGGCGCTTTTGTTTGGTATCCCCCATATTCAATTCAATCACTAAAAATCCTCAAGCAATAAGACTGGAATACGAAAACAAATAGTTCTTGCAAGAACACATTCTTTATACACATTTATAAATACTTATTTTCTCTATTTCCGATATGCTTGTCTCTCTACAATTGTTCTGCTGTCTGACTACCCCCCCCCCCCCCACCTAACCTCCCCCTCTCTCTACCCCCCTCTTTCTCTCTCTCTCTTTCTTTCTCTATCTTCTACTTTCCATGCTTATTTCATAGAGCTATTGCTTATTTCATTAAAGAACCCAAATGCTTGACCACATGGTGCGTCCTTGCACCCCCTTCTCAACCTATTTCTTGTGTCGGGGTTTGTAAGATGGGGTTCATTCTGTATTTTCCTCCCATTATTGTGCCTGCTATCTGGTGGAGACAGTTCAATGGGCTCTGTTGATTTATCATTCAATCATGAATATAATGGGAAGACTTACTGGTTGTACTCGTTTGTAATTAGATATGCCTCATCTGTTCTCTAGTTCTGGGTTGTGTTGAGATTTGTTGTTGTATATTGTTTGTAAGCCCCTCAGTTTCATGATGATTTTTCTTTTAAATTTTGCAGCCAGGAAAGCTGAATTACCATTGAATTTACATTCTATACATTTGAATTGCACATATGCATTAGGGAATTTTGATTACAATAATACTACTAATTTGAATTCACTGTAATGATACAAATTTCAAGTGACAATTCCAATTCGTAATACTAATTTCAGTTAACAATTCACAATACCATTTCAATATACAGTAACAATTTTATTAAACAATAAATATGATTATGATACATATGTTGAGTGTGTAGAAAATTAGAAACTGGATATTATAGTCATCAAGATTGTTGTGGGTGGTGTCAGAAGTGCTAAAGAAAAAGTGATGATGGAGACGGTCAGTGATAAGTAAATAAAGCTGTGTCAAAGAATTTTTTCAAAAATTATTTTTAAAAAGAAGTACAAGTGATGCAAGATGTGATTCTTCTGAGAGTGAAATTATTCATGGATATGAGTGGAAATTTCACTCTTCAGGGAACTCAAGAACATTATCACCCTGATATAGTTCATTTTTAAAATCTTTAATTAGGGAATGAATAAGGGGAAAATCCGAATAGTTTTCATGAATAATTATTTAGATAGATTTAAAAGACTGTTATTAAACCAATTGATCCAATTGGTTTAGAAATTAATAAAAGTGATGTAATTAGCTCTTAGTATTTTAACTTTTACATGAATAAGAATCATTTCCTCTGTGTGATATTCTCATGAAATTTTACCCAAACCAATAGTTTTTTAAAGGAGATTTCCTTTTCATTCTCTTCTGGGTTCTCCTTTTCTCCCCCCCCCCCCTCCCTTCAAAGATTTCAAAAGTTCCATCAATTCTTTCCTGATTAGAATATAATATGTGCAAATATCTGAGAGGGAGATGTATGAAATTGATACCTTGATCGGGATAGAATGGCAAGAAATGTTGGTTATAAAATCTGCCTGTATGTCTGTATTTGACTTTGCCCCTAGCTGCGCTGTAAAGTCCCTACCATAGCCCATTAACCCTCAGATGTAGAGAGTACCCTGATCAAATCGCAGCCGATAGTAATACACCTGGAGGCCTTTGCACGCAGCGTTGCTAACCACATGCACGTACACGGCCCCCAATTCGTCACCCTCTTATGGCTTAGACTCCGGCATATGTACACGCCACCGCTCGAGTCTGCCCGCGAAATGGAAGGCATCCCTCTTCCCTCACCTTGCATCTAAATAATAGCTCAATGTCTGTGACAATGGGAGATTAGTAGCCCACCCCGCCCTCCTCCATCTCTTTCTCACGACGACGAAGAAACCCTAATAAGCTTCCCAGCCTGCATCCAAAATTCAAGTGCCCATTAGATGTCCCTCCAGCCCATTTAGAACACCGAGAAGTGTCAGAAATGAGACGGGGGCGATGGAAGGACCTAAAGAGGGGCCTCCCCGCCTCTATCATCCCTGCATCCAGTTTGGTGAACTCCTTTCCAGGTCAAACATGATTATATATAATTCTTGTAGCATTTGTGGTCTTTCCCTTTAGCAGGCATTTAGCTGGGTCAAGTGGACGCTGTATCTTGGTATAGATGATAGTATTTATGGGACGGACTGGGTTTCATCTCCCACCCATCGAGAAGGAATATTTTGTGACACTTAGGGACACCTTACACACTTCATGCGCTCCACCTTTTAGAGTGACAGGTTTTATGATTGCTCTTATTCCTATATTCTCTCTCGCTCTATCTCTCTCTTCCTTTCCTTTTTCTCTCGCTTTTGTCTTTGTCTTATTTTTTGTATCATAACGCACTCATGATCCTGTTTAATTCTTTTTGCCAATTTCCTGTCATTTAGTCATTCCCTATATTTCTTTTACTCCTATGTTTTTCTTTTTTTTTCTTGCTGACTTTTTAGCTGCCAGTCCACATAATTTCTGTTACTCTTTCATCCTTTCTCTCTCATTCTTCTTTTATTATATTCATACCTTGTTTCTCTCTCTCTCTCTTGTCTCCATTTATAAGTACCAAGAAAGAGAGAAAGAAAATTAAACATTTGAAATTATATAGAATGGAATATGTACAGTATATATATTTATGTTTCTTAATACTTTGAATTACTTGCAACGACTCAATACCATTATCTATTCTGTTATTTGGACATAGTGTTTCGCCTTCTTTTCTGATTCATCGTTTTACCTCTTCTTATCCATTTTTCCCCAGTGCCTCATGAAGTGAAATCTAACCTATGTTTTGCTACGATCAGCTCTGATCAAGACCAAGTCATAGTTGTATTTAAGTTATCATGTGAAGTGATGAGCTATGTGTCATCGTCTATGAGTTGGGTCAAGTGACCCACAATGCATCATGTTATCATGGTAACCATGCAGAGGATAGTCAGTCTTGTTGGGTGTAATAGTTCTCGAGCCAGTCCTTGACGTATCTCTCTATGTAACGATCAGATAACATGGGGGGGGGGCATTTCACAAAGTAATCTGTGATTTTGAATGATGACTGTGATAGGCTACTGAATTCCTTGCTTCTGATTGGCTAAAGCAAGTTTATGTATTGGAAGTTACCGTCAAGATACTTTATGAAAGGCTCCCCAGTTATACCTTTATGATTGCTCAGCAGGCCCTTGATTCTTACCTATTCTTTTTTTTTCTTTTTTCCCCTTTTTTCTCTTTTTATTAAACACAATACTTGCCCAGGTTTTAGTGTTGGATGTGTTTGATTTAGATTTACTACTGTACTTTGTATTTGTCATATTGGTGTTTAAGTCCAATACTGCGGTGTTGTATATCCTTGAATATTCTGTGTTCATGTGTAGATTTTTTTTTTTTGGAATAAACTTTGTTGATTGATAATTTTGTGTTTTTGTTTTGAAATATTTTTACTCCAATTATTTCCAAGACTTTTATTTCATTTAGATAATCTTAGAATTCTATCTCATGATAAATCGTGTGATAATGCATCATACAATATGATGATGCATTCACCATCACAATGTACCTAACAATATTACTAAGAACAGGATTTGACTTAACTCAAGGTTGCATCATGTCGCCATTTTTCTTCTTTCTCTCTGTCGCTCTCCCTCTCTCAGTGATTGGGATATTGGTGTTTTCTAACAGTGTTTTTTAAAAGTTACTCATAAACTTAGTTTATAAAGATCCATTTACAAGGCAACACTGAAGCCAAGATGTCTCTGAGTACTGTGATGGAATAACTTTTTTTCTTCAAATATTAACCTGAAATTGTGACAATGATCGATCTTTGATTCTTGTTTTTTAGATAAGGCTTTGGCGTGAGCTTCAAAGAATGAAGATTTTGATAAGGCTCCGCTCTATAAAACGCTATCACGAGACAGATAAGTGCCCCATGAAGCACACTACTTCGGTACATCAACCAGATAGAGGGGAATGGGTAAAAATACAGTATAAACTGGCCGCCCGGCTATGCTCATTCGTCAATGTCGGGTTCGCGTCGCCATCGTCCCACCGCACGTCGTCTGAAGATCCTACATCACACCGAAACAAAAGGGAGATAAAATTGGAGCAAATCTGAGTGATCACAAAAAGGGGGGGACAGTTTTATAGGGTAAGTGGTGTGCTTGCCATCGGCGAGGGCATGAATGATAATGGGAGAGGGATGAAGAAGAAGATGATGATGATGATGAATAAATGACCGTGATTCGCCACGAGGGGAAGAGACCTGCTTTTGTCGTTTGTCGTTGTCGGCCAGCCACAACGCTGGACTCTCAGCCTCTCTCTTTGGGACTTCCTGTACACAAAAGTGAAAGATAACGAGGTCTAATTGACACATGCGCGCTGGGGTAATATTGATGCAGTAAGATGCGCATTTAGGCACCAACCTCAGATGGATGGGAGCGCAATGAAAGCACTGTTAACATACAAGCTTTCTAGTGCTCAGCAAACTCTCTTTGGCACCCCAGTCTTGCTTCAATCATTTTATCTTAGTTTCCGTCTTCCTTTTCTTCTCTCTTGTTTCGTCTGCTCTATTTGTCATAACCCTCGTTCATTGTGTAATGTAACAGAACGTGTTTTATGAGACGCTGATACTGAATCAACAAAGTAGTTACCAATTCAATCGATCGTTCTTTACTACATTGCAAACACTTCATTATACTTTTTTTCTTCTTCTCCATCTCTGACAATCTGATATGGCTCCAGCCTTAAAATGTAAACAGTTTTTTCCTTTAATATATATTTCTATTTCATTACAATGAATGATGTTATGATTCCCATCTAGAAATAACCTAGGTTGTACAATAAGAATTGATTTTGAAACTTAAAACATGAATTATTTCCTTTGAATTACCTTTTGCTCAAAATCTTCACCTTCCTCTTCTATTTGTATTATGTATTCCTGCTTATCAACTTTTGAATAATTATGATTTCTATATTTGATTGTCTCAAAAGGAATTATTCTTGGTTTTGTAATAATAAAATCTAAATTTTAAGCAAAAGACATGTCAGAATTTTATGATTGCTTATCTTTTTTTTATTCCAGAAATATGTGTAGGCCTATCATCTTGACCTAGTCATATAGAAGTGACTATTATACCAGTTTTGCCATCCAATGCTAACTACCATGGCAACAGTTTTCACCAGCCAATCAGAATCAAGAATTTCATGTTAGTTACCATTGGATGGCAAAGTTGTCATACACAGTAAACATCGCTGCTTAAAGTGATTATACAACGCCGTTTACTATATGAACTTTACAATAGTTATTTAACAGTCTAAACAAGTGTTTATAATCTTAAACAACATGTAGTTAAATTGTTGATAATCTACAGTAAATTAAGCATGTTTATTTATAGCAGTTGTTTAACATTTTAAAATCTTGTTTAAAATTGTAAACAACAAAGTGTTAGTTTGAATATTTAATCTTCAGTAAACCAAGCATGGTTGTTTAAACTATAAAACAACTATAATACTGTAAATTTCATATACAGCATGGTATAAATTCCTTAACAGCATTTTTACTGTGTGATAGTAACTTTGATGCAACTGGGTCCTCGTGGTGTGGAATATATTCTTTCCCTTTGACACAGATCTCGTGGTGGACTATTCCTTGCTGATTGGAGACGCAGCAATCGGCAATCAATGTAAATGATGGATATGTTAAGACAACCCCGTTTAATCCATTTGTCAATGAGCGTAGCGTTTAAGTCACCTGTCCAGGTGGACTGGGGCTTGCCTCTCTCTATCTCTTTCTCTTTCTTTCTCTCTCTGTCTTCTACCATCACACACACACACACACATTCTCTCTCTTTCTTTCTCTCATTACTCTCTTCTCTCCCCCCACACACTCTCCCCATCTCTCTCTTATACCATTGTACCCCATCTAGACCTCTAAGAATCTCTCCCCATTGCAACTCTTGGGGCAGAAGCTGGACCAATACTCTCTGTTACAAAACTATTTCTGTCAAATCCATATTCATGCCAGAAGGCATCTTCATCATTTCCTTAGATATTTTGTAATAGATGTAGGTTTCCAGCTATTGCATATGACAACCATACAAAAGTATTATAAGAGGCTAGTTGCTCCCCTTTCTGTCTTTTTTTTTTTGCTGTTATTCTTTGTATGTTCTCATGTTTGTTTGAATGATATACTTCTATACAACAGTTTCAGATTTGTTACCAATGTTTATGTCGTTTGGTTTGCAAATTCCGATCTGAGCAGGTCTCCTTGCTTGTAATGAATTCTCCCTCGAATCCTTTCAATCACTCCCAAATTCTTTACTTGAAGCTCTTGTCCTATTCTTCATGATGTAACATCATGAAATCTCTTTTCTTGCCCGTTGAATTTCCCATGGAATAATTGCTCAAAGATGGATTCAAGAGCGAAAGAAGAGGACACTGCCTTCATTCGACTGAACTCTTTTTTTTTCATCCTCTCTACTTTAGGTCTATTAGAATACCATAAATACTGTATAAGATCTCCATAAAAGCGTTCATCATCCATATTCCCTTAATCCTCTGCAGGGTCTTTACGTAGTCGAGGTGGGACAATTTAGTTTGGCAATTCCATCTTTTCTGTCATGTGTTGAATTATTCCACGGTTGTTTCATTTCTTCCATCTTCCATCCATAATTCAAGCGGGGAAAGTAAATAAACATAAAGCATGGATATCAAGTGACTTTTGATGGCCCTTCAAGTCCGCCAAAAACCGTTTGAATAATTTACCGCCGCTTCTTCTTTCCCCCACCGTCCCACTTCCTCCAGAAACCCAAAACTTTCTCTCCGAGTAGCTTCTCTATGACATCCTACACCCCTCATTCTAATTCTATAATACTTAAAAAACAACTCATTGCTTTGACTTTATAATATGAATTCTCTAATACATTTTCTCCTTCTGTATCTGTAATTATTCTATCGCTTTTGTGGGAAGGCACTGTTTAATACCTTTTTTTTGGGGGGGGGTATTAAGAAACGGATTCTATTATTTGTAATGATTGGTAATTCCTTCAAGAAATTCATTTCAAAGTATGACAATTTTATTTAAAAAATTAGAAAATCAAGATGAAAATGGATGTGAATGTTATCTGTTGGATATGTTTTGTTTTAATATGAAAAAAAAATCTTTATTCGTTTATTCAACTTTTTATGTTTAACTGTTACTAGTAACTATCAATGTTGAGCTATTGCCAAGGCCAGTAGAAGCGTTTGAGTATGATTAGGTTGATATAAAAGTTTGCTCATGGATATACCTTTTTATCTCTTTCTCTCTTTCTCTCTCCTCTCTTACAAAATGAGTTCATCAGTTTTGACCATGAGTTGCCATCTTTCTATCCCCCCATCCCCCCCGGTCTCTTCTCTCTCCTCTTTCTCTCCCACTCTCTCCCTCTTTTCATTCATCTTTCTCTCTCTCCCTCTCTTCCCCCTCTCCCATTTGTCTTATATCCAACCATTAATTTCTCCATTAAGAGAAAATAAAAAAGATGCATGAGCATGAATGCATTGACAGTTTTCATACCTCTGGTCTTCACCCGTCAATGATGTAAAAGTCTCTCTACAAAAAAAAAACGACCTTTCTGAAAATTGAGCCATGTATCGACTTGGATGGAAATACAGTCATTTAAGTGAAGTGCCAAAAGTGTCCAGTGGTTCATTTTCTGATGCACAATGCAAGGTTGACTGAACCTGCCAATCTTCCTGCGCTTCTCCTCTTAAAGGGATGGTCCGGGCTGAAGATATTTATATCTAAATAAATAGAGTAAAATTCACAGAGCAAAATGCTGAAAATTTCATCAAAATCGGATAACAAATAACGAAGTTATCGAATTCTAAAGTTCATCAATATTTTGTGCAAACGGTTATATGCACATCGTCATGAATATTCATTAGGTGGGCGGATGATGTCACATCCCCACTTTTCTTTTTTTTTAATGTTATTACATGAAATCATAAATGTTTCTTTTTTTCATACATGTGTAAATGATGTGTCTCCATAATGATGAAATAAGTTGCAGCAATAAATAACTAATGCACTTAATCAGTTGTCAATCCATTTGTTTTAGTTCTTAGTAGAAAATTTTTGAATGAACATAATTTCATATAATAAAATGCAAAAGAACAAGTGGGGATATGACATCATCAGCCCACCTAATGAATATTCATGAAGACATGCCTAGAAGTGTTTCACCGGAATAATGCAAATTTTAACAATTCAATAACTTTTTATTTGTTATCCAATTTTAATCAAATTTTCAGCATTTTGCTCTGTGAATTTTACTCTATTTATTGAGATAGAAATATCTCCAGCCTGGACCATCCCTTTAAATACATGGGAGATATACCAACCAGCCGGTGGCGGATGAGGAGAGGAATCGACTCAGATGAACCTGGTTTCACAAAGAACTAGTTCTTTGAGGTCATAGAAAGGGCATCTCTCTTTTATCTGATTTGTCAAGTTAGGAATGCATTTAATTAGTGAATAAATATATTTTTCTTTTTCTCTAATGCTTATTCATTACATCGTTATGTATATTGGTTATGTGGACTTCATGAATAAATTTAAAATTGAAATGAAATTATCTATCAGAAAATGATACAAATCCTCTAGTAAAAAAAAAAATCATCAACAAAATGTTGCATATTTAGTACATTCAAATATAGACTGAACTTATTTCACAGACCAATAAAGGGGTATGCTCTCTGTGCAATAAGTGATCCAATTCAAATTGAAGTACAAATGAACAAGCAAAAACACTTAATAATTTCATCAATTATAAAATTAGTTGAAAATGACAAAGTGTGTATGTTTGAAGATTTGAATTATTTTGGTCAAACAGTTCTTTCCATTAGCAAGTTTTTGCAACCACTACTCAGTCGCTTTCTGGAACATTGAGAATCTATTGAAAATGCCTCTCCAATCACAATAAACAGGTTAGAGATCATTGTCGAAAATTGGTGAACTGGGACAACAGATCGTCCTAAAATTCGGAGCTGGCAAAAATTGCAAATATGTGGTTTGTCCAGAGTCCAGGGCCCCGTTGTACCCATAGAGTTACGATTGATCCAATCAATCGCAACTATGGAAAGCCAGCAAAGTCAACATATGAAATGCATGTTTGTTCCAAAATAATTCTAGATATGAATGCATATCCATAAATTCATTGATTTCTTGACAATTTGGTGTGTTCTCCTTTGTTTACAAAGGACATTTTGCAAATTTCCTGTAGAAAAAATTATGACACTGATGGATTTCCATAGAGTTACGATTGATCGGATCAATCGTAACTCTTTGTACAACGGGGCCCAGGACGACACTGCTATTTCGATTCACCGATTTTTGACAAAGGCTGCTTTGTCATGAAGGGCTTTTAATAGATTCTCAATGTTCCAGAGAGCATTTGAGTAGTATTTGCGAAAACTCCTTATTATCTTCATAAATATGCATTGAGCAAGCATCTCCATTCATGTGAGTGAAAATAATACTGGACCAATCAGAGTGTTGTTTGTGAAAACGGGTCTGTGGCAAACTTGTGTATTTCAGTAGGCCATTGGCCTTGCAATTATTAACCTATTTACCTCAGCTACACACTTGAACAGTCTCCAGAGAAAACACCTTTCAATAGGCCTATATCCAATCTTGTCAATAACATTTTCCCTCCCCCCTCTTTCCATCTGTCTGTCTGTCTCTCTCATTTGGTCTCTTTCTATTTGTTTGTTTCTGTTTCTCTTTGTATGAAGATATGAAATAAATATTATTTCATATAATAACATAAGTAAAAGGAAAGCAGGGACATTACATCATCAGCCCACCTAATGAATATTCATGACAACATGCATAGAACTGTTTTCACAAAATATTGCTAAATTTCAAAATGCAATTTGTTCTTAGTTATCAGAATTTTATGATATTTTGGCATTTTGCTTGGTGAAGTTACTCTGTGTGTTTTGGGTCAATTTATTTTCGGCCCGGGAACCCCTTTAAGGTATCACATATTCATTTCCAGAGGATTATCTAAAATGTTATAAGCCAATCAACATTCCTTTTCTTTCTGATACACCTTTTTACTTCTCCTCATTTTTTTTTCGTAAAAGAAACAATCTGATTCTTTGACTCACTTAGTAATCTGTCCATTCTGTAACACCTCACTTTTGTCTTCTTAAAAACGGAAAACCTTTTGAATTATTCATTACAGAGTACACTTGAGTGTGAGAGCTCGTCTCTGAAATACTTGCCCATGTAGTCTGGAGTCCTCTTCATATATTCTTTTTTTTTTCTTCAGTGCTAGAAAACTTGTTGCATTTTCTACCTTACTTTATCTGCAGGTGGTTTCTTGGAAAAGGTTTTCCCCCACCTTTTTTAGTAGATGTCTTTTGATCGAGATGAGCAAAGCAGTTGTTTTTGTAAAGATACATTTCTTTATAAACCAGTGGGATTTTGATTTTCTGTCTTCAAAATATATGATTCTTTCCAACCATTTTACAGATTTTTTCAAGTTAAAGATAAACGCAAACTTTGAAACAGATGTTGTAAAGCCAAAAACAGGCAAATCTTGTACAAGGAATATTTTTTTAATTTATTTCAATTTAATATTTCAAAAACACATTAAATAATATATGACAGATCAAATTTAATCAATTTGCATATTACATAATGCAACATATTAAATGACAAATATGTACGTAGCAATAATTTAGAAATATAATATAGATGAAGTTTGGAGAATATGGGTAATTATCAAAGGCTTTTTTTTTCATACGATAACTACAAGAATTTATTTTATTGACAGCAAGGATTCATTTTAAGCTATAGGAGCGTATTCTGAAGTCAGGTTTAACTTAACCATGGTCTAACTCTGTGCTAAAATTATGGGAAGCCAATAGTGTCAAATTTTTTGTTAAGTTGTATGTTTCTTATGTTTACTGTGCTTTTTCCCGATTCATCGATGGTGAAGACAATCATGTATTTATACTTACTAGACAATTATGAATGATTTGAAAGTCAAATGAGCTGAAATATGATATTTCTACCGATAGTGATTTATGTAGCAATTTAAACCCGACTTCAGAATACTGGCCATAAAGTTTACTACCATCACCATTTGCTCACTTAATGTTGACCTAAGTCAACATTCCACTTGAACAAAAGAAATGATGCATTTGATGTCATTCATGCTAACTGTATGCATTGTTCAATTGATCCTTGAATTATTGTATCATCTGATTTTTTGTTCAAAGTATATGGCCTTCATTTTATTAATGGCCACACCAACGTTTATCAACAAAATCCAGTAGAAATTGGATTACTTAATGTACAGGATAAAGAGTAAGGGGCTAACAAATACACACCATGGAAAAGTAATTCAGTACATTCAATTTTCAATCAGAGTGTGGATATAGATATAAAGTGCAATATAAAATTGGAATGAACGCACAATGGATTTTGCTTTGAAAAACACCTAGGAAAAAAACCCTAATGTAACGAGACATATTCAAATAACTATCTTATGAAGAAAACGCGAAATGCTTTTGAAGTAATATACATAGTTTGTTTGTTAGGGGGATGTACATTGAGATAATTACTTGTTCCCAATTTCCCAGTTTAATATTGTTATACAAATCAGCATGTTACAAAAAATGCATGTTTTCAATCAAGAAGTCATTGCTGATTGCACCTTTTCAGTGTTATCATCATAGAAAACCATGCAACCTGGGCCTGTTACGATTGATTGTGCAGCTGATTTTTACGATTGATCATACACTATAATTATTGTAATCAGTTGTAAAAATCAGCCCATGATCTAGATGGAGTTTATGGTGGCAGCGGTGGGATGTAGGCTTTACTTCTGAATTCGTAGATGGTAAACCCAATCATTAGGCTGATATATACAATTGATCTTACACTATAATCAATGTAATCAGTTGTAGAAATCAGTCCCTTGATCAATTACTAAGCTCTATGTTACCGGGTCCTGTTGTGCTGATGGCTAACACAGCTTGTAACATTAGAGCATTGTCCAATTGTTTTCTAATATGAAGACCTAGTATTTCATCACCTGTTTCATCCCACATTAGAAACTCTTGTGTGTCCTACATACTCTCTTGTTACTATCGGGACGAGACAAGCAACTCATCTCGACCTGTCAATCTCTAGTCTCTTTCCAGGCTCAAAGTCGTCTTGCAGGTGATTACTATTTCCCTGTTGCTTATTGCCTTTGAAGATATCCTCTAGTCTCTTTCCAGGCTCATTGTTGCCTTGCTTATAACCATTTCTCCGTGTTATTGCCACTAAGAACATGTCTAGTCACATTCCGGGCTTATTGTTGTCTTGCTCATGACTATTTTGTCTATGTCTATTGCCTAAAAGAGCATCTCTAATCTCTTTCCAAGCTCTATTTTGTCTTGGTCGTAACTACTTATTTCCTGTTGTCAATTGCTTGTTAGAACATGGGTATAAACCCATCTTTATAATCTATGATAGGGAGCTCCGACAGGAACAAAGTATCTAATATATAAAGGCTACCACACACCTTACGATTAGTCTGCGACCCCATTTTGGAATAAAACGTAGAATTATATGCTAATGTTGAGACATTGAATATCATACTGTGTAATGTTCAAAATCAATGTACGAATACCTGTGATCAAATTTGTGACTATGCTATCATCCTTATTAGAACAAAAGCAAACTTAATATCTAGTCGTAATGACGTGATGGCCATCTCTAATTGGCTACGATTTGAAACTAATTTGGCCTTTACTCCACAATAAAGGCTTGCAGTCATCCATAGTTGTCATATGAGTATTATTACAGTTAATTTGAAACTCAAAAGATACTGTTCATTCACATTTCCAGAAAATGAGCAAAATGCGATTTGTTCCAAAACCAGATCGTGGACCAATCAGTCAGACCAATGAGATTATTTTGTTAAAGTAATAGACGTTTATCTTTGGATTGCCTGTTGAACTTGGATTGTCTTTGTAAAAATTTTGGGGATTTTTTTAGGAATTCAGTATTCAGTTGTTAAGAGCTATACATCTTAAGTAGATGTGGACATGCTGAGTAAAATCAGAGTGATAAACTTACAGGAAATCCAATATACTTTGACAAGACTTATTGATAATGCAAGGTCACAGTGATGAAAAACATAGATTTGGCTTTAATATGCCATTTGCATAAATTATTATGATCCATTATTAAACCACTACTTCCGTAAATCATTCTTCCTCGTGGTAGTAATCGCTATCTGAAGTAGATAGTGATGTATTACAAAAAACTTTACTAATTACAAAGTTATTGGGATTAGAATATAAATATGGTGTTCATTGTAATTTGGCTTCGATATAACATTATTTGCATAAAATATTATGATCCATTATTAAACCACTACTTCCATAAATCATTCTTCCTCATGGTAGTAATTGCTATCTGAAGTAGATAGTGATGTATTAAAAAAATGTGTACTAATTACAAAGTTATCGTGATTAGAATATAAATGTGGTTTTTATTGTAAGGTATTATGGGAAAAGGGTTGGGATATAACCATTTTCACTTCAGTTTTGAGAGGGGATTTTTTTTAGCTCATTCATCGCATTAAAATATAAACCTGTTGACTCTGTATGCAATGACACCCATAGGCTTTGTACATGGACCATCAGATTCTAGCAGTTCATGGCATAATATGAGGGGGTGGGGACAAAATAAGTTGTTAGAGGGGTTATGATTACGTTGGAATATGATTTTCTGAAGATATGTAAATACATTTTGTTTGAAGGAGTTTTAAGTATACCAGACAGCACATGAATAGAGTATTGGTATTGCGTGGGATGCATGGACAGCGATGGGCACAAGTGGGCGCTTTCTGCGAAGAAATTGTTTAAGTGTATTTGATCAGCTTAGTTGAATGAATGAACCAGCCTAACAGGTAGATAACATCCAATTATCTCTGAAATGATAAAATCAGGTAAAGATTTTTTTTCTGATTTAGTTTATGTACTTCAATATGTGATCATTTTGCTATCAAATAATGTGGGAGGGCCGGGGTACGATTCTCTTGTAACCTTTAACTCAACCTTACCTGTCACCTGTCTGGATGTATGGGTGAGACATTATTTCCGCAATGAGACAATTCCTTTTGTTGAGAGAAAAGCAAAAACAAAGTTATTGGCGTGTTAGCTCAAAGTAAGGAATATATTGACTGTTCGAATGATGTTTTTTTCATGTTGAATGTCATAGCGTGAACCTTAGCACACATACGTCATTCTCCGACTAAGTTCTAGCTGAACGCAATGACACACGGACGGTCTGAACGTGACATTTATTCTCTTCCTCGCGTTTTGCCTCATTGAGTCAAATCACTCTGTGTGTACCCATGTCTGTCTCGTGGCTTTTTGTTTCTTCTCGCTATGTGCTGTCCAAAATATTTGCAGGAGTCATAAAAAATTGATGAATGAACGAGACTTGGTAAAAAAATACACGATGGAATATGACCTTAGAGCAAACATTGAAACTGATGCTATGAAACCTTCCTCTTTTCTGTGAATAACCTATTTTGTGGTTCATCTGGATGTTGGTTTTTTTACATGATGATGGATATATATGTGTTACTAGATTTTTCGCTTTGTGAACATTGATCCCCATCATCATCACTATTGTCATCATCATCCTTGTTATCTACACCATCGTCATCATTACCACTATCCCATTACCACCATTTCCATCATGATCAGCAGCAGCATCATCATCATCATCATTACCATCATTATCATCATCATCTTCTACTTCATTGTCATCATTATCTTCTTCATCATCATCATCACCATCATCATCACCATCATCATCATTATCATCATCATTATCTTTTTCATCATCATCATCATCATCATCGTCACCATTCTCATCACCATCATCATCCATCATCATCTTCTTCTTTGTCATCATCTTCTTCATCATCATCATCACCGTCATCATCATCACCGCCACCATCATCATCACCATCATCATCATTATCATCTTCTTCTTCATCATCATCATCATCACTCACCATCATGATCGTCATCATCACCATCATCATCTTCTTCTTCTTCGTCATCATCATCATCATCATCACCAATGTCATTATCATCATCATCATCTCCACCAGCCCCACTAATATCATCATCATCATCATCCCAATCACATCACCCAAAACCTCACCAACACCACCACTATTCCTTCCACCGATGTCTTCATCGTTATTGTCTTTTCTATCATCATTTCTGCTGTAAAGTGAAAAACATACATATTTCACAGTTGACTGCTGCTTTCCTCTTGTAATTTGACAGCTATGAAATCATTGTTTGTTTTATGTTTCACCTACCAATATGTCCAATTAACATGGGTTACAAGATGTGACAAGGCATGACTGTCCTCATCAATATCGAGTGTGATACTTCAAGTGAATCATGTATTATGACTAATCACTATTGCATGTTCAATATAAGTATACTTCAAAGTCAAAACCATAGATACAATAATTCCCCCCTTTTTTCTGCTCTGTGTCAGATGTACGCGTGATCAATTTGAAATAACTTAATACTTTCATGCAACTCTGTGGATAAACATTATTACTAAACACAGATTTCTGCATGAAGAAGCCCAACCAAGCTCAGTCTAGGCAAAATAATCATTATTCATCATTCAAATCTTTTAGTAGGATTTCCCACCCTTGGCATCGAAGGAGTTAAAGATATAAACAGAAATGTGTTCCAAATATGACTCATTATTAGTATCATTTTATTTTTTTATCACTTTATCATAATTATCTCAAACTTGTTCCCTGCATTTTAAGCACTATAAGATAATAGTTGCGTAACAATCATATTCTGTCCTTTATACCCTGGTCTTCCGTCAACTCTTAATTATATTCATCCTTTGATTACATTATAAGATGGAACCCAACTATGGATAATTACCTGATAATGATGACAGATGTGAACCATTGAGCTCTTGTTTTGTATGTTTTCTTCTCTCCTAAGTGTCACTTCTAATCCTTAGATGATACCGCTATTCCCCATGGGGATTCCTAAACCTTGAAGATGGACGGACATCATAAGCATTCATAAGTGAAGAAGCCATATACTGATATATAGGCTGTAGTATGAAACCTATCAAAATTGGCAGGTAGTTTGTTATTCCATTATCCTGTAAAATTATGATAATATTCACCTTGTTTGTGCACATATGTTTTGCTAAAAATGCAGTATGTACTCCCTAAATTCCAAGGATTTAAATTGAACCCAGAACCGCTGTGAATAGTGACCAGCCGAATATTAGATTTAGATTTAAACCTTGTTGATTTAAATATAAATCTAAAAGATTTAAATTTCAATCTTTTGAGATTTAAAAAGGTATTCCTTAAGATTTAAAATAAATTCAAAATTCGGCTGGTCACTATTCACAGCCGATCTGTATTTATTTTAAATCCTTGGAATTTAGAGTGTATCCCTAATTAATCCTTTTGTATCTCTATACTTTCATCTAATGAAAACAATACCCACTAATTTTTCATTATAATGATATAGTCTAATACTTCTCCTTTTTTAGATCAAATTTGTTCAATTCGCATCCAAGATGAGTAGACAAACTCTCATGAACTAATCTCTAAATTCTTCTAATCCATCCTTTTATTTTATCCCCATCCTTCATTTCTATTTGATTATCATTCAATATTCCGGGTAGATTTTGCTTCTCTTTTTGTATCTCTATACTTTCATCTAATGAAAACAATACCCACTAATTTTTCATTATAATGATATATTCTAGGAAATGATATTCTTATGCAGGGAGAGCTAAAAAACCAGGATTATATGATCAGTCTAGTTCTGTTTAGATCTACTGATGTCATTAACAGAATACCTATACATGCATCTTGTCCAATTATTCAGAACCCTTTTCTGTACAATTCTTTGATATAATTCAGTATAATGAGAAAGAATGAAAGTAATTTTATCTCTCTCATTTGAAATGAAGGAAAAAAAACATGAATACAAACTTATTCCTACTAATATTCACCCTTAAAAATGCCATACTCTGCCAGTCTTGGGCATCTAACATGTTTTATCATCCTAATCTTCCCCATCTTATTTTCATCAAGTTATTCCATATTTCAATACTTATCCTTGTTTTAGATGAGGTATAATAAATTCACATCCTATCGTTTAATACTTCTCCTTTTTTAGATCAAATATGATCAATTCGCATCCAAGATGAGTAGACAAACCCCCATGAACTAATCTCTAAACCTCTCATCCTTATCCTTCTAATCCATCCTTCCATTTTATCCCCATTCTTCATTTCTATTTGATTTTCATTCAATATTCCAGGTAGATTGTGCTTAATTGTTGTATAAATTTTCTGTAATTTTGGATAGTCTAATTGTGTTTTGAGCAAAAAGATTGATTACCTTATTATTTGCTATAGAGTGTTTTGTGAACATTTTTTCCATATTTTCCCATATTTTCAACTTTTATACAATCTTCAATGGTGAGCTGTTGCTGTTCTATGATTGTCTTTACTTCTTTGAGTAATGTAATGTGATGTTAAGATTTATTGTACCGGGTTTTTCTCATACAATAACTCCCTTGTGTATTTCAAATAATTTCAAGGGGGACCTCTCCTATTTCTTTAAAGAAGTATTTGTATGAACATTTTCTACATTATTTTTCCCTACATCTTTATTTTGTATTAATTTCTAAATTAATAAAATATATGTTATTACTTTATTTATGTAGTTACTTCTTATTCATTCATGTAGTTATTTGTAAATTGAATGAAATTTTTTAGTTTGAGTGCACTTTATATTCATTTCTCATAAAATTTTATTATTATTCATTGAAATGTTTTATTTGTTTCTTTATTCATTAACTATCTATTTGTTATTTCATTTTTTTAATTTATTCTTTAATTACTATTTCATATTTGATGTAGTAGAAATGATAGATTTTTTCAATTTCTTCATTTATTTCTTTGTTCATTAACTATTTATTTGTTAATTCATTTATTTTTCATTCTTTTTTATTATTATTTTCATGTTTGATGTAGTAGAAATGATCTAACATTGATATATTTACCTTATTTGACAATACCCAATAGTGGTGACTCATCCCAGAACACTTGTTTGATGATGTAATGTTTCCTAGGGATGTTTTTGACCGTGATTATTGACAATGTGCAGATTTAATTACCCCCCATCATGAGTCAATAAAACATTTGCATTTACTCTCAGTAATGAAGCCTTGATCTTCACCCTTACCAGGAATAGTCGTTGACAGGAGTGTGTTGGCTTCCTACCGGTCTAGTGGTGGAGAGTTCTCGAGACTGGGCTACCACCCAAATCAATCTAATAATCCTTCATTAACTAGGCCCGACTCAAATATCCTGCATCTTACCCGGCTCATGCTCATTTGCATGTCGGGGGTCCGTGATTGCGCATTCTAATTCAAACTCGACTTATAATGGCCTTGGATCTAACCAACACACACTGGAAAGATAGGAAGACAATAAGAGACACGGAGACAAACAGATGGTAACGAACAAGCAGACAAAACAGGAAAATAAAAGAGATTTTTGTGGAAGATGAAGGCTTCACAAAAATGGGAAATAATGACAAGCGAGATTTTTACTCTTCAAGACATTTTTTCTGCTTTAAAACTAGCCTTAGGTAGAGAGGTCAAGGACATCATCAGAAATATAGAAGCCAGAGGCCTCATATAAAGATAGTGAAATGGAATAAGAAAGTGAGTTGAAAAAGTAGAGAGAAAGCAAAGATGTGCAGAAAAATGATATGGAGATGGAAGTTAGAGTGGCAGAAAGAAAGAAAGGAAGAAAAAAAGCAGAGAGGGAAGAAGGAGAGAGACAGAATAAAGGAGAGAGAGAAAAGAAGAAATTGAGAGTGAAAAGAGAGGAATAGAGGAAGCAGGAAGGAGATTCCCTGATAGTATTACATAACCGAATCCAATCAGGTTTCTATTAAGCCTTGACTAATTGGTCTTGGGCTAATTATAGGAAAGTGGATTTGCTCATGTTTCCATCTCTCCGACAATGAGCCGGAGAGTATCATGTCTGATTAGGTTTGATTGTTTGCTGTCAATAGAGAAGGTGGCTGACAAACACTTGTTACAAGGCTAATAGTTTATGTATGTTATTGTGGGGTTTCATAAAGGTCGTTTGGTCTCTTGTTGTCTTCTGTCCAGTCGGAGGATGGGGGTCTGTTGATTTGATGCGTATAGCTCCCTCTGTTGAGGCAATAAAGATAGTTAAAAGCCTTGTTGTACTGATCTCTCTCTCTTTTTTAATGTGGAACATATGTTTTGTGTGGGGAAATCAAGGATGGTATTTGATATAAATTTAGTAAAATTAAAGCTTAATTATATATTTACGGTGTGTTGGCTCAGTTGGTAGAGCGTCCGTCTCAAATCCGGGAGGTCGGGGGTTCAAACCCCGGCTGCATCGGACAAAAAGACATTAAATGATGGGAGTTGCTGCTACCCTGTTTGGCGTTCAACGATTAAAGGGATAGAGCCTCGTCGATCTGGCGCTGCACAGCAGCATGCCGGGCCCACGATCAATTGGGCAAAACCAATTTTCGGAGTATTTCATTTCATGTCTATTTCGAACAATAAAATATGGATTTTCATCTTCATGATGTAGTATTGACACCCCTTCTCTGTGTGTCTCTCTCTATCTTTCCCTTTATCATATCAATTTTTTTCTCATTTTATGTGTCTCTTACTTTCTTTCTCATTCTTGTTTGCTTGAGGTTGTTACTTACATTTCCTGTCATTGTCATAAGACAGTAATTAAACATATTCTCTACTTACGTTTTATTTTTTTATTCCATACACGATTAGGGTATGATTACATGCTATTCATCATTCATACTTTTTGTCAGGATATAATCATGTGATGCTGTGTATGAGAGATAATTTCTATTAATTGCCATTAGTTATCCATCATCAAAATATATTATCTTTATGCCTATCTCTCTCTCTCTTTTGTATGTTTGTGATCAGAAACTTATCTGAATGCAAGTTATGTGTGGCTTAAATAGAAAATGCAGCAAATCATACTGATCCAATCATGTAAAATGTAGCAAATTTGTAGAATCAATTAAATGGCATATGTAGCTCAGTATTAAATAAGAGACCGAGATTGATTGAACTTACTTTTTGAAAGCAGAATCAAAAGGCCTATCCAAAATGGTGTTTCCAACTGAGGACGACAGAGCCCTTCACTGATTTAGATTTTGCCGGAGTATCTGGTGTAAAAGTAATAAGAGCTTTCTATTCCAGAGGAGGGGGTGTATGAACTGTAAACATTAATATTAATCCCAGCCCAGCCAAAGGTCATAATTTCCTTTGGCAAATTCCAACCCACTTTTCTTCAAAGCAGAAAACCAGAATCGGCGCCTACCTCTCAACCCTTCTGGAACTGCAAAAATAAACACGAAACATGAGCCTCCCCTTTCGCAGATGAAATGAAATTATCTCAATTTAAATCCATTCTATCTTTGCTTTTCAAATCTATTCCACATCAATATTTGGTTTACACACTCGATGGTTTGGTCGGAGGGAGCCCCCCTTGGTTGGGTAAGTAGAGAGTATGAAACCTGATCGTCGGCTGGGTCTACAAAGCGGTATAAAGGTCTCTCTTGCTCAGTTGGCCGTCACATGACCAGACCTTTCAGGCCGAACCTTTGGTGGTGTTTGGTCGATTTTGGACGAACAGGGTGGATGGGATGAAGGGGGGGGGGCATGCTAGGAAGCTGATGAGAAGGATGAAATGTTATAGGTATGTCTCTCAGTCATAACATTTCCCAAACCATGGCCAATCTAAATGAACAAGCACACAAGATCTGGAGTGCATTGGACCTGTCACATATGGAATTTAATCCTGAATTAATCACAGTTTGACCTCGGCTTTTGCATGTTATACTGTCTTGCAACTATGATCTTAGTTGAGAATTATTTGTAAGCAGACAGTAATGACCAGTTGAGAGGACCAAACTATAAAATCACTGATGACCAGTTGAGCAACTGAATGCAAAAAGGATACTCCAATTATAATTGAGAGGAAAAAGTGATTGCATATCATAAAATCTCTATCCTTTGTTCATTATTTATTGTGGTCTTTTTTTGGCCAATGAACTTTTAACAATGTATAATTAGAGAAATTAAGTTCAGTAAAAAAAATTGAATTCTTTTTATTTTAAGATAAGCTTGTCACTGGTTTATTATATAATACTTTTCAATTTTAAAAGATATAAAAAGAATTTACCATCAATATTATAATGTGAAAGGCTTGATATAGTGATGGATATTAAGAGGTTTAGCCTTATTTCCCTAAAAGTTTTAATGAATGTCCACATTTAAATAGAGGGCTTCTTGTTACTACAGCAAGACAATGATAATAATAATAACGGTATATTTACCCAGGGTAGCTACTTCAGTTCCGAAAACTGTTTTCCCAGCGGGCCCTGCTATTATTATTACCCGGCTAAGATAGGCTACCGATTCAGGTGCACACAGCTTTTTGAGGAATTATTTCCTGCCGGTACCCATTTACCTCACCTGGGTTGAGTGCAGCACAGCGTGGATAAATTTCTTGCTGAAAGAAAACATGTCATGGCTAGGATTCGAACCCACGGCCCTCTGTTTGAAAGGCGAGAGTCAGAACCACGAGACCACGACGCGCCCACAGTAGTAAGCCCTCAAAATTAGAAGGTTGCTATATCCTTGCTCCTTGTTTTGTGCAGCTTAAATATCGCGTGTGAAGTGGACAAAGAGTAAGTAATGTGCAAATTAAATGCGCAGTCGATGCTATATAAGTGACCTCGTGAAAAATGTGTGAAAAGGAGTCTTCTTGGATTTCAAGGAGGTTTCTCATCAAATAGAGGGCCAGAGTGTAAGGCTAGTGGATGCATTGTTAAAATGGTGGGCTGAGATGGAGGGGGGTGAGGCACTAAGATGGTCGTATTGTGATGAGGGGGGTTGAATTTCATGCACGGCCTCTCATAATCAGGGATGAGGTTACACTAGGCCTCGGTTACACACTTGTAAGAAGGGGATCGGAGGAGACCCCTTTTCAAGCTGGCCAACCACTGTCCAACACCATAAGGCTCTCGCTGAAATTCCAGATTCGGGTCTGTTCATGCGGTCCTAGAGGAACGCCGTTCCACAGAATCCATACCAGTTTATGGTATTGGTGAGAAAGTTGATAGTCATAACGTTGTGATCAGTATGAACATGTGTGAGCCATGATCTGATTTTATTGTTCCATATTTGGAAGGTTCTGTTCAGAGCAAGCATTTATATTGGATGCACGCCATTAAATCATTTATAAAATCAAAGTGCATCTATGTGAACATACCTTTCAAAACAAACATACTTCTTGATTTGGTACATTATGCATTAAGTACATTCTATGAACATGTAGTACATGAAATATGAATGTATTATCATGTAACTCTTAATATACAGTGACAAATGAGGCCTAATATCACAGTGCAACAGTATGAACACACCTTTCAAAATAATAATTCTTCTAGATATTTTTCATTGCATACAGTATATTATACAGACAGGTAAAATATGAATTATGAATGTATTGTCATTTAACACTAAACATACCTTGACAAATAAGACAAAAAAGGGGGATTAAAGCAAAAAATTCAAACGCATTCTCGTTATTCGAAGCAAACTGGCATCTTATATAACAAAATAAATATCTAGTGTGAACGCATCTTGTGCCATGTGAACATTCTGTGGAACATGAGATCATGTGCTTAGCAGACCTCGATATTAAATATTTGGTGAAACAAATAAAAATGGAATATGAATTCATGTTTCTTGAGATGGAGGAGTGTCGGGGTATGAATGGCTTCGATGCTTTTATCAGTGAACCAAAATATCAAAAGAGGGATTATTCAAGTTGTTGAATAATTCTTAAAGGAAAAAAAAACAGTCGGCAGACATGGCGAAATGGGCAAAGTGAATGAGCACAAATTTGACAATTTTTATATTAAAATTTAATTTTGAAATAGATTTTGACATATTCAGAAAATAATACATTTTCCCTTTGCTTGTCTTTCTTTTTCTTGTTTTTTCGTTTTCTTTGGTCAGGACAATATTGGGGGGGGGGGGTCCATGATACCCTCAGCCCCCCCCATCTGTATGTCAGTGCACTGCTTGAAATTTACATTAATTGTAAGTATATTAAGTGACAACTGATTTATAGAGATGAACAAATTGTCTATGTTTTCTGATAATTAATCCCTGATAGATTATGTGCAAATTGAGGGGGACTGATATCAACATTCATTTCTATTTATTTATTTTTTTAACTAAATGGTTTACAGAGCAACATGAAAATGAGAGGGGTAAATTGGAAATCAATTTCAAATTTGTTTACTACCGATCCAGGAGATTATCATCAGCTAAACATCTATAGCATTCTAAAGAGACCAATATTTTCATGCTCTATTTCATTCTGGCGGGGAAGATGAACCAGGGCTGGATTATTTATTTGTGTCTCGGAAGACGACTAAGCGTTCCGAAAGTGACCAACTAATTACAGCAATCAGACTGTAATAAAGTATGTATATCATGTGATAGGAAACACGCATGTAGATCTAGGCTAAGGGGTATATAGCCCCAATGTTTTATCTTCACGAGCCTAGCGGTTATGATCACATTAATGATGTATAAGACCTAATTCTGTAGATAGATCGTGGTAATCGAGAACTGTGTATATTGGTCATCATGACTGATAACCTTCCTAGTAGGAGGGTCGGTCACCTCTATATTTCATGTGATGCTCACGTTGCGGACTCCTAGGCATCGCAATAAACCAAGAATCAGAAAGGATAAAATGCAGGGCATGGAATGGGAGGACCTTCCTGATGATACTCCACCCCCCCCCCCCTCCTTCCCACCATGACCACCATTACCCCTAAAACCTAGAAAAAGAAAAAAAAAACATAGCACATGGAACAGTATCACTTTCCTGATGATATACCCCACCATCACCATCACCACCACTACCATTACCATCCAAAAACCTAGAAACAGAAAACAAAACATAGGTCATGGAATTGTATCACTTTCCTGATGATATACCCCAACACCACCATCACCACCACTACCATTACCATCCAAAAACCTAGAAACAGAAAACTCAACATAGGACATGGAATGGTAGCACTTTCCTGATGATATACCCCCACCACCACCACCATCACCACCACTACCATTACCATCCAAAAACCTAGAAACAGAAAACAAAACATAGGTCATGGAATTGTATCACTTTCCTGATGATATACCCCAACACCACCATCACCACCACTACCATTACCATCCAAAAACCTAGAAACAGAAAACTCAACATAGGACATGGAATGGTAGCACTTTCCTGATGATATACCCCCACCACCACCATCACCACAACTACCATTACCATCCAAAAACTTAGAAACAGAAAACAAAACATAAGACATGGAATGGTAGCACTTTCCTGATGATATACCCCACCACCATCACCATCACCACCACTACCATTACCATCCAAAAACCTAGAAACAGAAAACAAAACATAGGTCATGGAATTGTATCACTTTCCTGATGATATACCCCAACACCACCATCACCACCACTACCATTACCATCCAAAAACCTAGAAACAGAAAACTCAACATAGGACATGGAATGGTAGCACTTTCCTGATGATATACCCCCACCACCACCATCACCACAACTACCATTACCATCCAAAAACTTAGAAACAGAAAACAAAACATAGGACATGGAATGGTAGCATTTTCCTGATGATATACCCCAACACCACCACCACCACCACCACTACCATTACCATCCAAAAACCTAGAAACAGAAAACTCAACATAGGACATGGAATGGTAGCACTTTCCTGATGATATACCCCACCACCACCACCACCACCACTTCCATTACCATCCAAAAACCTAGAAACAGAAAACAAAACTTAGGACATGGAATGGTAGCACTTATTGGTGGTTTTGGGGCGGTAGGTCACATTTAATCTGTGAGGAGCGCTGCTAAGTGGTTGGTCCTTGGATTAAAAAACTTATTGGAAGTGAAACTGAATTAAGAAGAGCATCAATAACCATTGTCACATCCCTCAAGGGTTTTGAGCATAAAACAAAAAAAATGTGATAGGGGCCTGTATAGGACTTCAAGATTCTTTCATATGTATCTCAAAGATTGAGGGATGGTGTAATGGTGTCCATTGTTCCAGAGGGTCGTGGGTTCGAATCCCAGCCATGGCGTAATTTCCTTCGGCAAGAAACTGATCCACAATGTGCTGCACTCAACCCAGGTGAGGTAAATGGGTACCGGTAGGAAATAATTCCTTAAAAAGCTGTGTGCGCTATGAATGCCTAGCTTAGCCGGGTAATATAGGAGCACCTTGAGCACCTAACAAGGCGGATATGTGCGCAATATAAATACCCTATATTATTATTATTTTAATGCATATATTTCCACATACAGTGCCACTCCCTCCTAATAACTCCAGTTTGAATCTATTATACTTCTGTTCTTTGGGAATCTTGGTATACTTGCGAAAAGCTTAATGATTATTGGGTCATAATGAATGATGGGAGGAATATTGAGTCATAAAGTAATAGGATTGTATAGTTGGTGGATGTCTCCTAAATATATCCTTGAACTCTGATATAGAGATAAAAAGGAGTGCAATTATGAGATATTACATTAATAGGTCATCCCTGCCCCGCCTGCAATTTGGCATCATCTCTCCTGCTTTGTGTGGTCTAGATACGCCACATTAGGTTAATGATGGAGGATCAAGTAGCAGATATAACCATGCTGATCCCTGCATTGCAGAGTTTATTCTATTACCTAGGGATCATCTTACTGGGGGATTCTTAAGAGATTCCATATCCCTTGCCTAAATGTTTAGCATCCTCCGGTCTTTCTGCGTTTCTTCTTTCATCGTCCTGTCACTGCTCTTCTTCATATTTTCTGTTGTCTTTCTTTCTCTCTCTCTCTCTTGCTCACTCTTTCTCTTCTTGGCTATTCTTACTAGAAGTCTCTTACGAGATTCCATATCCCTTGCCTAAATGTTTAGCATCCTCCGGTCTTTCTGCATTTCTTCTTTCATCGTCCTGTCACTGCTCTTTTTCATATTTTCTGTTGTCTTTCTTTCTCTCCCTCTCTCTCTCTTTCTCTTCTTGATTATTTTACCCAGGGATCATCTTACTAGAAGATTCTTCAGAGATTCCATATCCCTCGCCTAAATGTTTAGCATCCTCTGGTCTTTCTACTCTATATTCTGATAGTTTCTTTCTCCATTCTTCTCTTCTTTCTCCTTCCACTCCCCCACTATCTCTCCATCTGTCTCTCTTCCTTTATCTGTCTCTCTCCCTTTCTTTCTCTATATTGTCTATCTGCCTCTCTCCTTTTCTTTCTCTATCTTTCGCTCTGTCTGTCTGTCTCTCACCATCTTTCTCTCTCACCCTCCCTGCCTTTTCTATCTCCTTTTTATTTTCATGATTTTTCTTTTCCTCCTCATCTTTCATTTTATTGATTTATCAATTCTGATTTAATATAACAGCAGAATAGCACATTACAGGGAGGGAAGGTTATAATTAGGGGGCTATGACTTAAAAAACCTTACATGATATCACTTTCCTTTATTCTAAATACATGTGGATACTCAATACGTAAAACAAGCTAAGATCCTGCCGTTTCAACGTGTCGTAAGTATACAGTCTATGATTTATGGGAAAATCAGATATCGAGGATTAAAGATGGTGGTTTATTTTTTTTCTCTATGACCTTTACCCAAGACTAATCCATCAAAGATACAAAGCAAAGAGCTCCGAACATCCTTCATAAACCATCCCTCAAAACACTTGTTCAGACATTTTATCCGCCAACAACTCCCAGACGTGTCGGATCTGACTCCCCCCTCCGGTTGTATCAGTATGAAACCCAAATCCACTCAGATCAAGGCTTCATCAGATTTAATTGGTTACACCAGACTCTCCAATATACATACACTGGGCTATTGACAAGGAAGGCCCCGTTTCCACAAACGGTTACTTTGATCGTTAATTTGATATCAAGGTATGTTAATGTGTGGTTTTAATGTCAATGTATTGCCATGTAACGAATGATTAATCAATAAATATTTATAATATTAGGTTGTTTGACTGGTTTACATTTATTAGCATCTTCAAAAATTCATATGAACATCTCTTTTATGAAAAAAAAGGAAACTTAATAGATGTAATAGATGATGTATAATGTGCCAAATACAATCTCTAACGTTCTTAGGCACAATAAGAGAAGAGAATAAATTTACAGTAAGAAATACAATAGAATACTAAATAATTAATGAAAATATAAAATTAAGAATAGGAAGAATTAAATATAAAAATCAGCTAGATACAATGACCAAAAATGGTCATCACATTTGTATACAATGTCATCTGTTAAAAGAAAACAAAAATTGTAAATGTCTTCAAACATTGTGAGAAATACCAAATGAGTTGGCCAGAAAAAAGGGCAAATCCTTTGATTACACAACTCTACACAATCTCAAATTTTGGGTGTATTCTCTGTTTTTTTTAATATATGATTGAGGAAACATTCATTTTCACCTAGACTTGCTTCTATTTGTCTACCTATACCATCTTTGATTGGTTGATGTCATGTCATAGGTCTTGATCCAGTGACCTTCAAATGAACTTCAAATAACAGAACCACTCAACTATACCAATTGCATCAATGCAATTAACTTCACATATTATTGATTGATTAGGGAGCAAAGTTAAAGAACAATGGACCATAATGAAAAAAACCCCACTTATTTCACATCTAACATTGATAGCTTTTTGTCTTTAAATTTTGTTTATGTCAAATTTGCCATCATATACTTAAAAGTATCTTATTATAACAAGATAAACAAAATAGGTTATATTTTTCATATTCTTCTCCATTTTTTTCTGAATAATGATAATAATAATGATAATAATAGTAGTAATAATAATAATAGTGATAATAATGACACCAATAATAATATAGTTCCTACTTTTGCAGTGCACATATCCATCTTTTGGTGCTAAGACGCTTCCAGTAAATACAATTTGCACATGTACAATAATTAAAAAAAATATTTGCTGGGATATAAAGTAAAATAATACTAATCTTATGTAGTATTGAAATAGAATATGTAAGTTTGCTTGGATATTATATACTTTTTTACTATTAGACTATTAGTAAGAGAGAAACAAATGGGTTTTCAGTTCAGAATTGGAATGTTTATGTAGATGAAACTAGATTTAATTGGATATTAAGTCTAGTAACCTTCAAGTATTGACATATTCTATTCCTCTTAAGTCATTATTATTATTATTAAAAACAGCTTTTGAAAGAAGAAAAGAACATTCTTCTTTATTTTCACATGCTATAATAGGATGGAAAATGAACTTACAAACATACCAAATAAAAAAATTCTTATGGAATTGTAAAACGTAGCTTTTACTTGGTATTTTTGTGAAAATGGGTCCAATATAACAAAGTGATATCTGGCTTGCTGCATGTATAGCCTGGAGGGGGAGTCTAGTAGACATCTTAAGGATTAAGACAATAAGACGCGCCAAGCAATGAAAAAAAGTAACTAGTGTGGATCCTCAATTTTAGGCATCAAATTTTTTAATAGCATCCCCCGGATCCAACCCATCTTTGTGGAGCAGTTTCATTACAATGTCCCACCCTCCGTCATCAACTAAAGACATCCCGCCAATTTTATTCTCGAAGAGCAAGTTATTCACATTGTGCCATTATCCTAATGCCTAATCACCGGGCTTTATTTGTCCTGACGACTGGAGTCGCCAGTATTTTATAGGCCATTTGTGGAACGATGTTGGAGAATTTAATGTGCCATTATACATGTACCTATATAGAGCTTACTATGTGCAGAGCTAAAGTTGCCTTTGGTAGCATTCCCAAAGTTCTTGTAATACTTGATCTTCATCAAACATTGTGGCTTTTTGATTTCACAGTATTTCATAAAAAGTATGAATTTTCTAGTAATATTACCATGACTGAGTGTGGTTGAAATGAATAAGAATAAATGTAGTAAAACCTGGCTGATACAATTTATCACAAATATATATTGTTGCAATCTTTCGTTTATCGCGATTTCATTGTGAATGAAAAAGGATTTTTAGTTTGCAGATACCATTTAATCATCTTCTTTGTTTGTTAAAAGGAAAGTTGCCTAAATGTCTTCTCCTATATTTATGTATTCGTTTGTTGTTGTTTTTGTTTGTTTAGGGGGTGAAATAAAAACACAACTTGAAAGTTGATGATGTTAGAATGAACACATCCTGCAAGGAATGGTTAAAAATTGATTGTATACGACTCATCAATAAAAGTATGCATAATAGGCCAGGATGTGAGGAGTACAATGCTGAAATCAACGTTTAGGTAGTAGAATTTGATCGACCAACATACATGAATGAAATCTATTAATCCCTTCATTATTTGATGGTGGCATGAAATGACTTTGAAAAGTTCATTGAAGGTTTGAAGTCCCTGACTACATATCCTATGAGGTCGCCAAGTTCATTGTAACACAGTTGAGACCAGAAGTTTACATACACCGAGGAAATTCAAAGAAAAGTTGACTCTTGCCAAACCAAACATCACAAAATTTTCTGTATCTTATAAAATATTTGTGCTATCATGACGAGCTTGATATCGAACAAATGAGTATGTCATGTCCCTTCATCACATTGCTTGTCATCAGGTGCTGAAAAATTCTTAGTAATTTTTTCCCCAAAACTCTTCATATATTAGACAAATTGAAAATAAAAACTTTACAAAAACATTTCAAATTTGTGCTTGTTACTTCTCAAAACAAACATTTCTGATTACACTTTTTTTGTTCAGTGGTGACATATCATGATAGAAAATGTAATATAAATCATAGATTCAACATTTATATATTTCTATAAAACAATGTTTGAAAATATAACAAAAATTCGAATTTATTTGGCACTTTTATTCTTCGAAGAAAATTCCACCTGATATATACGTTAATTCTAACGGCACCCCAATCATGTGAGAGGGCTTAATACGCACTTTCGTTTGATACCAAATTCATCATGGTAGTATTTATATTTCTGAATATATAGTAAATTTTACGATGTTTGGCACGTGAATTTTTTTTACTGAATTCCATTGAGGTAGGTATGTAAACTTTTTGCCTCAACTGTACATAATCTGTACAAATGAACTCTCCCTCCCTCTCCCCACCCCTTCTCTCTCTTTCTTACCGCCTTTCACACTCTCTCTCTCTCTTTCTCTCCTTTTCTCTCCATCTCTTCTTCATTACCTCCCTGGCTCCCCTTCCATCTCTTTTTCTCCCTCTCTCTTCCCCCTCTCTTTTTCTTTCCCCCTCTCTCTCTCCCTTTCTCTATCCATTCCTTTCCTCTCTTCTTCAATCCTTTTATGACTCTCCTTCCATCCCTCTGTCTCACACTCTCTCTCTGTTGCCTGTCAAGCCAAGCCCCCACCCCCCTCTCTCTCCTCCATGTCTTCCATTTCCATTCTATTCACTCTGATGACTAGTATGTCATCAAGCATGTCATCTCTTCGAAATCTCTAATTCACTGATGTCGGCCAGTCTCTTCCCCCTCGCCTGTCCCCCCTCCTCAGACAATCGCTCCCAGCTATTAGCAATTTAATCAACATAAAAAAGAGCAATTAACAATTATTTTAAATAATTCATGGTTATCGGGCTAATCTGAAGAGGGTCATCTAAGTGGATAAGACAGGTATGTAACTCAACTATCATTAGATTCCATGTTGAGTTTTAAACGAGCTCCTCTCTGATATTTTGATGATGAGTCGCGTAAGGGCCATCTAAAGGAATTCAACATTTTTTATTCGATGATTTAAAAAAAAACGGGAGCAGGGTCCATCAAGATGCAAGGTTCGTCCCCGAACGAGCGGTTGTTTACCGAATATTTCCTTGGTTGCGGGGATGACTAACGGAGCAAAGCCAGTAACCAAATATTACACTTGTCACTCTGCGATGTGACAGGTCTTGAATTATGCAACGATAATCTGACCGATCAACTTGTTTCGTGAAACAACACGTACCGCGAGATCGGTTACATATACGAGTTAATATCTCCACCATAAAGCCGGGCTGTTTGGTTTCAAACTTCAATCTGCATTTGAGCATCTGAAGTATCTTTTCTTGATCCTGCCTGTGATCTAAACTTTCCTTTCCTTCATTTACATACGCAATGATATAGATCGTGTCAGAGAAAGAGCATAGAGATATAGAGATATATGTTGTATAGGATATTCCTATCGGGTTATTACCCTCCATGTAGGCTTTTATGTAAAGGTCCACTCATGTTCCTGTTATCGACAAGCAAGCTAAAGGGAAAATAAAAGGGTGTTTTTGTTTTTCTGCAGTGATTAAGATAGAGAGGGAGGATTGAGTATTTCCAGAAAGTCGTAAATCACATAGTTGGGTGCAAAAGGGTGTCTTATGATACAGCATTTAATGCTAATTTCTAGGAATCATATTCTTCACTGTTTTGTGCTATTTTTTCATCCGTATGCTATCTCTACTTATTATTAATGATACATAGTGCCATTGTAGTGCTTATGTACATCTTTCATAGTGCTAATATAGTTTTTACATCAATCTTATATAGTGCTTGAATTGTACTACACAGTCCTTACAGAATTATAACAAAGTGCTTATATAGTGCTTGCATGGTGTTTGTATGGTGCTTACATAGTGCTTACACAGTGCCTACAAATAATGCATCTACAGTGATTGGATGATCAATGCATCTTGTTTTATTGGGAAGAAATGTTTATCTTTTCCCCCCAATACCTTATGCATGAATTATAATTTAGAAAATGGGTGATATGAAGTTGAAAGGAAGACAGTTTGAGATGAAAGTTTGATTGGGTAAAATTCATAATGAATAGGATTGATGTCTCGTGTTGATATCGATCTATATTCTCATGCCAAGACCTCTATTTTTTCTTGCATCAAGTTTTCTCTTTTGTATCCTCAATCATACACCTTCAGTGGCATAGAGATGGGGGCACTTGCCCCATCCCCCCCCCATAAAAAAAAATAATGACCAAGAAGAGAAAAGTAAAGAGAGAAGGGTGAAATACTAATATATTATTTTCTGAATGTTATGTCAAGATCTATCTCAAAATTTGATTTTTGTAATAAAAATGTCAAAATGTATGCGTGCTCACTTTGCTTGCTTGCAAATTTTTAAATAATTTATGCCCGATACGCCATATCTGGCCCCCTCAAAATTGTTGGCTCATTACGCCACTGTGTTCTTTCACACTTTTTCCCTCTCTCTCTTTATCTTTCTCCACCTCTCCCCCCTCTTTCTCCCTCCACACCCTTTCTTTCTCATATCTCTTATTTTTGCTCTCTCTTCCTCCCCCCTCCCCCTCATACATGTATCTCTAATTTTATCTTGTTACAGCCCATTGATTTGTGTTTTCCAAACATCCATCGTTGGGTGTTGACATTTGAATAAGAAATGAGATACGAAAGAGAAGCTTGTTTTATGAGCAACCAAAATTCATCAAATTTGAGATTGGTGTCAACAAAACAAGCAAAAATTATTCCATTACTTTATTATGAACAACTTGGTATAAAATCAAATCCATCATAAAGATATTCCACTTCTCGGTGTTTCTTCTTGTCACTCTCCTCCCACGCTTTCACGGTCCCCTTCTTTTAACCATTATCGTGGAGTGTTGTGGCCCATTGGATTAGTCCCGGGACTTTGAAACAGAGGGTCCTGGGTTCAAATCCCAGCCATAGCGTACTTTTCTTCAGTCAGAAATTGATGCACTTTTTTTCCTTCAGCAAGGAATTCATCCACAGTGTGCTGCACTCGACCCAGGTGAGGTAAATGGGTAACGGCAGGAAATGATTCCTCAAAAAAGCTGTGTGCACCTGAATAGGTAGCCTAGCTTAGCCGGGGTAATAATAATAGCAGGGCCCGCTGGGAGAACAGTTTTCGGAACTGAAGTGGCTACCCTGGGTAAATATACTGTTATTATTTTTTGTGCTGCTCTCAACCCAGGTGAGGTAAATGGATACCTGGTAGGGACTAATTCCTTTAAACAATGAGCGCTAAACAGCAGCTCAACTAAAGCCAGGGATTTTATGCTGCGTTTATTGTAGAGCTCTTAGAGACTTATAAGCAAGGATAATTCTTATGAATTATCTTCCATTATTTGTAATTTTTTAAATTTGATTTCAATGAGGGACTAATAAAAAAATCAGATGGAAAATCTCAAATCTTATAGATTTAGAAGTCAACTTTTTCTCGTCCTTAATTTTGATTGATCCCCAACACTAAGGCTAAGGTCACAACCCCCAAAATTAACCTGCTTGGTGACCGGGCGGCGAGTATTTAGTCAATTTGGCCCGGGCACCACTGGTTTTTGGGGCATCGCTTGGTTGCTGCTCAAGATTTAGCGCCGAGTTAAAATTCCGGCGGTGCCTGCTCACTTTTCACTTGCCACCCTAAATATACTCAGTGCCCGGGTGGTTGCTGTCCGGCACCATCATAATTGAGCAGTTGCCATTGAACAATTTAGGTAAAAAATTAAAATCGTTAGATCAAAGGCTGTCGAGCTTATCGCTGGCCACTCAAAAATGGGTTGATGATCTTTCGGCGAATTCAAGACCGGCCAGGCAATTACTTAAAAATAGGCCGGTGGCCGATGGGAGACCACCCAAGAATTGGTGGATCATCAGCCGGTATTGCTCAGACGCCAAACAGAAAAGTTCCCAGATTTGGCCTTGAGTAGAGGGTAATCAACAGGGCACTGCTCGGCCACCGATAAGTCTTTTTACAGCCTGCTCGACTTCTACAAAAATTGTTGGGGGATGCCTAAATTCCAGCGGCGCCTGAGCAGGCTACTAATAGGTCGGTCGCGGCTCTGAGTTGTGACTGAAACCTCGAGATTGATTCCAGTCTATGGATCTACAAATTATTTTTATTTTAAGTTTTGCTATATTTTTCACCTTCAGTTTTGTCATCTGGTTCTCCTCTGTTTTCACTTTTAGTCTTTACCTATGGGATAAGCTTTAAAAAATAGATTCTAACATTTTGCTGATGCGTTTTGTTGTTCCTCTTCATCTTAGTACAGTTAAGTGACAAAATAATTCATGCAGCAATTTTAAAGTGATATCGAAGATTTCAAACATTATTCGTGCTTCAAAGCTCCACTGTGGGATCATTGTAATTCTAAAGGGACACAGTATTGAGCTTCTTACATTTTATGTTAAATACTTGAAGAGTGGGAAGGTTTTCTTGAGCTTAATACCGTGTTTCAACCTTTTGTGAGCAAACATTTGCCGAAGCATTGCCAATCTAGGCTAGGAACAAACAGACTTGTGCATTTTTAGGACACTGACCGCCAGCAATTCTATTTCATTGCCAGTGTCATTTCATCTATTCTATCAATTCAGACCTTGTCATGTCAAGTCAACCTCATGAAACGTATTTAGAACACGTAAGTACATTTTGTATCTTGTATGTCAGTCGCAAAAAGGACATTTGACCTGCAATTAAGGCTATGTTGCGGATCTAGGACAATGAATTGGAGGGGGCTTCAACATTTAAGTGACATCGGACAATGGGGTTTATTGAAAGGTTACTTTAGATGGAGACTAAATATTTTGAGTGTGTTTTTGCTGGGAATGTACATCAGAGGAGGAATTGAAGTGGGATGTGCACAGGAACTACATAAGACAATGTCCTACAAATATTTGCTCACCAATCAGAAACTTGAAGCACATTAGGAGAATTGGAGAAAGCAGAGAGAGAGAGAGAGAGATAGACAGAGACAGAGATGGAGGGAGATAAAGAAAGAGAGAGAGAGAAAAAGAAGATGAAGGGAGACATTCATGTTGACAATCTGATTGCTCGGAATTAAAGCAAAAGTGGATGTCTGACAGTCTGTCTCTTAACCGTCTATCTATCTATCCATCCATCCATCCATCTATCTATCCATCTATCTGTCTCTTTCATGAATAGGAATAAAGATACAGACATTCTTTTATATCATGCTACCAGTAATGATTATTTGTAATGCAGGCCAGGGGCAGACCCAGAATTTAAAGAGGGAGGGGGCAATTTTGAGGGGCCCTAATATGGTATATGGGATGGAGTATTTTAAAAGGAGCAAGCACAAATTGTTTGACATTTTTTATACAAAAGGCTAATTTTGTGATATATTTTGACAATATATTTAGAAAATAATAAAAATATCACCCTTATCTCTTCCCTTTGCTTTTTTTTTCTTGTTGTTGGTAGAACATTTGGGGAGCTGTGTCCCCCCAAGCCCAAGCCCATTCCCTTTTTGTATACGCCATTGCTGAAGATATTACCCTGTGGATTGCATCATTAGATTTCTATTCTAATGAGGGAATAAAGGAATATAAAGAATATCATTGGTAAAAAGATTTGTTCCTTTTTTTTCAATTCATAGATATTGGAAGGTTCATCACTGTTAGTCAATTTTCACTACTTTTTGGATAGTGCTACCAAATTTATTAACAGAGTAAAAAATTTAGTAGCCATTTCTGTGTTTATGTTTATATTTTTTGGAAGTGATTGAGCTACATGTAGATGGAACACCAGGTGTTCTCTAGAACTTTGAGATTGTTCAGAAATATCTCATGTTCCCATATTGTCTCTAGATTAGATATGGTGATGAGATGCAACTAGTGATTAACAGATGCCATCTCAGCCAGAAAATGAGTGAATGGTTTGAAGGGCAACCCTATCTAATTTAGATATGAACCTACTAAAGATTGGTCCAACTGTCAACTTTCTTTTACATTCTGCTGAGTGCGTTAAGAAACAAATTCAAGCCCCCCCCCTTGCACCCCAATACAGGGATTGATGCAGGGGTACCAAAGGGGCTCGCCCTTGACCCCATTCACTTACTTCAGTTGTCCATTACTGTTTGCCAATTACTCCTATGGTTAAACCTTTAAGCCATGTGTTTTGGCTTGGCAGAATAACTTTGGACACCACTGCCATCCCACCTATGTGTACCTGGATGTACTTGTGTTTGATGATGTTGTTTAATGAGCCTTGGACGTTGACTCTCATATTGCCTGCGAATGTTTCCTCTACTTATGAAGCAGAAAGAGTCAAGCAAGAGACTCTTGTTTTTTTTTAAGTTGCCCCCCCCCCCTCTCTCTCTCTCTCTATGTTTTTGTTTGAGGTGCTAGCAGACAGGAATTGCAAAGTTATATATAAATCTGACTTCAAAGCACTTTAACGTATGGTAACCATAAATCAAATGCAGTGAAAGAAAATTATGCCAAGTTTGATATTAACACAAGTAAAAGGTACACTAGCTGTTATCAGTATTAGATATGAAACTATTGATTTTTCTTCTTGTTACATAAAGGTCTACCTTGCCTTATCTTTGCTTTTAAGAAGACAGCATGATGTTAATTGTGTGGATGTAGTTGATTTAGATGAGTGGTTGAGTTACTTGAAGGGCATTCGAAGGTCACTGGATCAAGACCTGTGCATGTCACGAAAGTGTTTATTGAAAAGGCTTCAACCAATTGAAAAGTGATTGCTAGAGACTGAAAAGGAAACTTAGTTAAAGATGAAAGTTTCCATAATCATAGAAGAAAGGGAACACACCCATGAAATTGAGATTTGGGCATAAACACTCGTGCCTCAAGTGAACAATCCTGGCAGTTAAGTTTTTAATATTTTAATCCTATGCAATTATTCCAAGGGTTTATGTTTCCGAGATTCCATGAGGGTCATAATGACTCCTCTTATTTTTTAGTTTATTTCTCTGATTGTCCAATTTCATTTTGCCACTTGCTTGGAGATTCACAAGGATTCTTTTGATTGGTCGATCGTATCGATGAAGACTATAGGCTTGAACTTGTAGTGATTCAGCTATGGATTTCAAGTTTTCATTTCTTTCTTTTTCTCTCTCTCTCTTACTCCTTTTCTGTCCTCTTCTGTCTTATATCTGTGTACTTTCTAGAAGACGATGCAAGCTTCTTTCCTAAGACACATGAACTACAAATAAGAAACGTTCTGTTTAAAACAATCTGCTCCACATGTTTTGCTCATTTTGATCTTTTGGTCAGTTTTTCATGATTTTTATGGCTGATCTACTGACGATAAAATCTAGGGTAGGAGGACACAACGTTAAACATTTGACACATTTCTTCCAATCGCCATGGCAACCCGGACCGAGAGAACGACACCCGATCGCCGCACGAGGATGAACCCCTTCAACCGTGAGCGCCAAACACGAACCCTCCCTCGAACACGAGAGTCAGAGAGCATACAGCCTGCCACCGCACAATGCGTGTCCCGTCTCCGGTTACCATGACGACATCGCATCCCCGATGGCAGACAGGGTTTGTATTCCAGTGGGACGGTTCAACCATAAAGGCCATGTCTGATTGGTCTGCTTGAGTTACAGATCCTAGTTCCCTCATTTGATTACTCCATCACAGACTATCAAATGAACAACGATTAGATTAAAACCCAGACCAACTTTTTTTCTTCACCCATGCCACTTTTTTTTTTACCCTCTTCTACACCGAGCCTCTGATACTCCAGTCAGTGTTTGCCAATGTCTAGCTACAGTGGGTCCTCTGATTTCTGGGAACTTCACCAAGTTCTAGTTGTTTCATATTTCTGATATTGATCCCGTCACTGAAAATGACTCAAAGGAAAGTGAAGCCAGCCATCTCCGCTGCAACTGACGTTCTCCCTTTCGAAAGCTCTGGCATTTTAAGTGTAGGTCTGACCCGTGCAGTGAAGTTTATGTCCAAAGTGTGATCCCGTTTATTTCCAAAGAGTTGTATCATTTTAGCTGAAAATAATCACATGTGAAGAATTGATTATTGGAATGACCTTCCTGATGTATTTTCTTCACTTTCAGCATGTTTATAAAACCTTTTACAACTGCATAACTTACCAAATAAATGTTCTTAGGTTCTCTTGCTTACCAACTCAAAACATGAAAATAGTTTTTTCTCTAGACATGTTAGCAACCCTACAAACATGTAGCAATAAATGAGATATTATATTGTCTGATTTTTCATGAAAAATAATTTTTCCCCTATACATGTCTATAACAGAAAAGTTGACAATACCCCTTTCCCATCCAAAATACTTTTTTCACCCCCTGAAATATAATTTTTCTATTAACAATATTGGCGACCCTACATGGCAATAAATGTTTGAATGTTCATTCTTATAACTTTTACGCTTTCTCCAGAGGAAGTTGTGGTCATCAAGTCTCTATCTATCTAACTCCATGCCATCTGTATTTTCTGTTTCTAATTACCTCTGTGGGCTTGAACAGACAATATATGCCTCACTGGGGAGAAGGCTCTGCTTGACTCTGTTGTGCCTGAGTCTAGACTCCTGATAATCCATTCAGATAATATTTCATTTCTGGTTATATATTCATTAGTCTCTATCAGATACTCGTATATCAGCCTCTATTTTACCCGCTGTTCCATCTTTCATCTTCAACATAAATCATCCTTCACCAGGAGTATGGCAAAGTCGGTGAAAACAAAGTTGAGCCTGTGAGAGTTGCATTTTTAGTGGTTAGTTTTTCGTAGAATTAGCGGTATATGCTTATCGACGACTGTAGATACAGGAAATGAAAACTGTGTGGTAGTTCCCCATTCTTTTATTCGTAAATAATATCAAACTATCAAATGTAACTGCAGAGTTTGAAATAATTCTAGTCAATTATTTTACTGACCCCATGGAAGACCAAAAGAAACCATTTCAGGGGTACCTGGTAATGGGCTGCCAGTTGTAATTATACTTTATTTGTATGCTTTTTTTATTTGTAATTTTATATGATTTTTAAATCTTCTGGAAATAAAAACAACAGCAACACCAACAATGATACCATTACTTTGAACTCACCATGATTATATATTCTCTTCATGACCATGAGATAAAGATGAGATGAAAGTAATTGTGTATATTCTAGTGATCTTGTTTATCCTGATAAATAGCTTCTAGATGCAACAGTAATCTGTAGATTTAAGGTCAATCTTGTCTTTATTCATGATCGTTTTAGTTTCCCCTATGCTTCTTATCATTTTGGCTATTACAGTGGACTTTGGTTTAAAGGCAGTTGGTTTTAATTGGTTCTGTATCGTCCATTGGCCTTAACAATATTGGCTGTAAAGACCTGTATAATGTCATCGTTGCCCTAAAGCCTTCTATTACCTGATTAGTATCCATAGTTTTTTATGATTACCCGAAGGATCTCATATTCTTTCTACAAAAAAAGAATAATCACTGGATTTAGACAATGACTATTTTGTTGACTGATTTCTAAATCATCTAATCCATTTTTTATACGGTGAATGAAGCAAAATTATGATCATGGTAGCGAAAAATGCTGAATTACGATTTCATATTTTTTGGGACGCACTGTATTGTAAATGAATAAGAGAAATAATAGTAATAACACTGATATGGATGATGATGATAGTGATGATTTCTCGTCATATATACGACTATGAATAGCAATCCAATTATGTTTTCATTTTTTTCTGGGACACACTGCATTGTGAATGAATAAAAGAATTGAATTGAGTTGAATTTATTTCCATACTTCATAAGATAACATAATACAAGAAATACATTTGATTACATACAAAATACAAAAGATAATGGCAGTAAATATAGTGAAATATGAAGGAACCTGCATAAAAACAGAGCTTGTAATGTCTGCAGGTTCCTTGAATTAATTATGAAATTAGTAATCAACGAGATCGGACACTAAAAAAAATCAGAGTACAAAGGAAAATCCAAAGATTAGCGTTTAATCGCGGGGTAAAGAATAAGAGGGATAGTGGACAAATGTGAAAAAGAGGGGGGGGGATGAGTGAAGAATAAAAAAATTAAAAACTATACCGCAGTATACCTTTAAAAAGGTACAAATTGAATACATTATATATATTCAGCCAGTGCGTCTTCACGAGGTCCATAACTGGACAAAAGAAATAATAGTAATAACACTGGTCTGGATGATGATAATTTCTCATCATATCTGACCATGGATGGCAATCGGGGGGGGGGGGGGGGGTACCGTTTCCTTGAATTTAAATTTTGTACAGCAGGCTTTGGAAGGGGGTGGTCTCATCACCCCCCTTACGGTGGCACGCCATTTTCTCCTGCGACAAAACATTGCTCCAGACTTTATCGGCCTGAATTCGCAAAGGTGTTTTTGGAAACCGTTGGTTGAACCCATGGTTTATGCAGATTTCATGTATAAATTACGCTTAATTTACCGCGCATATTGAAAATGTCCAATGCTAATGCACGCTTTTGCCACATTGCGCCAAATTGACGCCTGTTGCCATGGTTAAGTGCGCTGTTTAATTCATGAGTCCACTGTTTTTAACTAATGAGTCCACTGTTTTTAAGTAATGAGTCCACTCTTCAAAACAATGGACTCCACTCTTCGAAACAATGGACTCGTGAATGGCAACAGGCGTCAATTTGGCGCACTGTGACAAAAGCGTGCATCAGTATTGGACACTTTTGAGTATACATGGTAAATTATGCGTAATTTATACAAGAAATCTGTATAATCAATGGGTTCAACCGATGGTTTTCAAAACCACCTTTGTGAATTTGGGCCATTTTGACTGAGATGTAGATTTAAGGTTAGGTTTAAAATAGGATTTTGTGTTGGGTAGAGGGTTAGGATTAGGGTAGGGTTTTTATGTTAAATCTACAATTGAAGTTGGTAATTTGATTAGTGTGTGGAGCAATATAATCAAGCAATTGTCACTGGAGCAAATGTTATAGAACCTAACTGTCCAAACCAACGAATGTGTGTATGACACATTTACCTAGACTGTAAAACCTGTGGTGTTAAGACTGACACCAGTTGGTGTTAATAGAGGACCTCACCCTGAGGTGTTAAAATTACACCCTAGAGTTTGAACATAACAACAAAGAGTGTAATTGTAACAATCAAAGGTGTTGTAATAACACCTATAGGTGTTTAACTAACACTGTCAATTTAACACCGGTGTAAAATAACTGGTGTGGTCCTTTATGTACACCGGTTAACACCACAGTGTGTATATTCATTGGTTCAATAAAATAACTTGACTGCCTCAGGATTTTTTGTAAATTCAATGTACATGTATAACATTCACAATGAGGGCACAGAGCAAAAAGATGTCTGTTGCTGAATACAAATTACTACTTAGTGTTTGTTACGCTTATAAAGTTCATATCAGAATAAAGCTTTCTTGTACTTTGTTATAACCTATTCATGGTTTAAAACTATACTCAACTCTCTGTGAATTGCTTTCCCTTGCCAGTTTGGATGAAAAGCTCTCAATATTGAGACATTTTCCATTATTTTCTTCTTTTTTATTCAAGATCCTCTCTATGGATACAAGTCCTTGTCATTATATGTTTTGGTCCATTAACTCGGTGATTACTTACCAACGAGACATTTTGTCTCCCTCGTGAACACTCTTTACACTTTTTGTCTTTATCATTCTTGTATTAATCTCTCTCTTTCACCATCATTTTGTTCCTTCTCTCTTCTCTGTCTGTCTCTCCCACTCTCTCTTTCTCAATGTATATGCTTCTGTAAACCGGGTTTTTGTTCTCATTCTCTTTCTTTCTTTCTTTGGTTCTTTCTTAAAAATTAAAAAGCCTTAGTGGTATATTCCTATATAACTTAAATGTTTTGCTTCTGGAGAGGAGAATAAATGACGACACAAAACAAGTATTTCCAAGATATATACAGTGCGTCTCAAAAAAAAGTTTCCACTTAGAAAAAATCCTGTAAAATTATACATTTGTAGCGTCCTGAAGATTTTTCCACATTTTAACATTGGTACAGATCCATTTAAGCAAATGACGATATAACTGTCGAAAAATATTTCCGCTTGAGTGAGCATTACTTACTTTTGAATAGTTTGTGAAAAATGATTTGCGCAGAACTTTGAAATAGTTATGCGAATAAAAGTAGACCTTAACATGAAGAACATGTGGAATTTAGCTAGTAAAATTGATTTGAAGATATCTTTTACCTTTTTTAACTTGTTTCCTTGCCCAAAACACTTCGTAGAGTGCATTGCTCCCCACCCCACTCCTCCACACACCGAGGCCGTCGTTACCATATTTGCTTTACATGGAGCTGTGATTTACATGAAATGGCTTAGGCTTGATTTTAATTTTGTTAATCATTGTCAAGGTTGGGAAAAGTGTGGAGAAACAAGTATTAAATGAAAAATTTAATGTGAACCCACTTTAAATGATAAAAACTTAGTGAAAAAATGCTGGAGATGTCTGATATAAACTTTTGTTCAGATTCAGTTATGTCCTCAGATCCAGCTGGCACAAAAAGGGTAAAGGTTGTGCTTCTAAGTGTTGAAATGTCAATTTGGGTGACAACAAAATGCTTGAATGTATCCGTTGTATTCCAATTGACTAAAAGTGCAAGGGAAATATATGAGAAATGTTTCGCAGGGTAAGTTTGATTTCGCCCTTTCCCCTTGACACAGCGTGAAAATGAGCATTTCTGCGCAAACAGATTTCTGCGAGCTTTACAAAAATGGACAGTGCTCACTCAAGTGTAACATTCTGTAAAAACTTTTACTTTCATTGGACAGATGAGACCCAAACCCAAGATTATATGTGAAAAAATTACCCACATGTTGTATATTTTTGAATTCCCAGGTCTTTTTCAAAGTGTAAACTTTTTTTTGATACGCACTGTATATTCCCCTAGGTATGGTTATTCAGGGGACAGTGCCCCGAGAACTAGTTATCTTTCAGTTGCAATTAGCATTGACCGCAATGTAGACAATGTGGGCAAAATGTTTAGTATTCTTAGCATATTCAGCTTAGCAATTACTATTTATGGTTTCTGTTTATGGGTTTTTATGTCTGGGATATGCTTTGCATCATAAATAGCCATCTAATACTCACAAAAGATAGGAATCATCTATTACTCCCACTACTATTGGTTTTAAATGTGACTGCTTATCAATGTGTAACATCTAGTTAGAAGACATTAAGACCTGAATTTCCTCCTTTCTAGTAAAGGGATTATCAGGCTCTTTTTTTAAATAAGTTGATGTGTTCACTTTTGTCTTCCATTTTATCTATTCTGGGTGTTTTTTCAGTCATAGTATGGTAGAATTAGTGGTAGTCAATTTGTGCATTCATGGTAGCTGTAGTAGTAGTGGTAGTAGTAGTAGTAGTTGTGGTAGTATTAATAGTAGTGGTGGTGGTATTAGTAGTAGTGGTGGTAGTAGTAGTAGTAGTAGTAGAAGTATAGTAGTAGTAGTATTAGTATTAGTAGTAGTAGTAGTAGTAGTAATAGTTGTGGTAGTATTAATAGTAGTGGTAGTAGTGGTGGTGGTGGTGGTGGTAGTAGTAGTAGTAGTAGTAGTAGTAGAAGTAGTAGTAGTAGCAGTATTATTATTATTATTATTAATATTATTATTATTATTATTATTACTAGTAATAGTAGTAGTAGTAGTAGTAGAAGTATAGTTGTAGTAGTATTAGTAGTAGTAGTAGTAGTAGTAGTAGTAGTAGTAGTAGTAGTAGTAGAAGTATAGTAGTAGTAGTATTAGTAGTAGTAGTAGTAGTAGTAATGGTAGTAGTGGGAGTAGTAGTAGTAGTAGTAGTAGTAGTGGTAGTTCTAGAAGTACCAGTAAAGTAGACGTATTAGAAGTATATTTCACACAGAGAATTGAAATTTTAGAAAATGGAAAACTGGGATGTCTACTGTATATCTTCTGAAGCTTCAAAGCTCAGCACTCAAAAGTATGATAACATCTCTCGTTTCAAAAGTCAGGTTCGCAGTTAAATCTGTGTTTTTTCAAAAACAAGGAGTATGAAGAGAACAGAAGACAAATCTATGTAAAGATGTGAAAATGGAGAGCAAAACTTTCATTGGCCTATTTATTTTACTAAATCTTGACAAACATGTTTTTATAACTATTGTGAATTATACGATCCCTAATTTCCTATTTTTCAATGGGAATATGAAAAATCTCATTAACCTATTCCATCGTACCAGATTCAAACAATAAATTATAATCAAAATGTAAGAATAATATATATGCACGTATCCCAGAAAAGGCTTCAGGATTTTCTTCTCTCTTTTATTTTGTAAGAATGCTTAGTGATCAGTTTGCTGTATGGTTCATTAAATAGGAAGAGTATCTAGGTGTGGATGGTGACATAATGGCATTCTGATGACTCTAATCAGAAAACTACAGACCATGAACATGCCATAGAATGACAGAAGGTCATATGTAACACTTCAAAGAAAAGATGATGGATGTCAGCCTTTGATACAGACAATGAAGTTTAATCAAGTCCCCACCATTTTTATTCATCTTTTTTTTTTCAAGATCAAGATTCAAGATCACTTTATTTATATTCAATTTCTCATATAAAAAAGAAACATTTATTAGAGACATAAAATTGCAAATTTTTTAATATCTTTCCATGGCAATCATTTTCCATATTTTGTATTTTCTGCATTTGCACTAGTCAATATCATACCATATTTTCACTCTTCAGGGGGTTTCCCTTTGACTTTGTATGTAAATTCCACAGTGGGCAATATTTACAAAAACCGGTTGAAACCAGTTTGTGTAGCAGTTTAGGCAATATGCGCGGCGCAACTCAACGCAGCGCATGAGGATGCTAAGATTTGAACCCGTTATAAGTGTATACGCGAGATGATGCGCGCTTGCACAGTAACAATTTATGTTACAATTACTTTGTAAGGATTACCCAGTTGAGTTCAACCTGAAATCAGACAGAGTGACAAGAAGACAAGCAAAAAAGTTGTTCCAAATAGTGTGAATTACACATTTTATACTTGTCGGTTATAGATATAATATTTACTGGCTCTTTTTTCGGGGAACATCAAAATATCGCCCTTAAAAGAACTATATTGCCCTCGTCTAAAAACTCGGGCCTATGTGATTCGTTTGCGGGCAATATATTTGATGCTCCCTCAAGGCCAGTCAATGTTATAGGATTATAATATATCTGATTCTAAAGAAAAATATGAAAATAGATATTAAATGTGATTTTAAAGATATGATTATTTGGTGATATTCTCATCTGTATCACACCAAGAATAGAACAAAATATGAGAACATTAATAGATATGCAACAAACAAATGACAACAAACTTTATTGAGAAGTATTTATCTGATTTTACACTAAACCTTACAAGGGCAACATTATTACATAAGTTTTATGCAATAAGAGACTTACATCTCTTTGGCAGTCACGTCTTAAAATACATATTCTGTTTCAAGCTTCTGTTGCTCTGATAGAGTTAATACAGGAGGCATCCCGCTTCCGGATAGACCTGTCCACAGCTCATTGAAGCAAAGCGTATCAGATAAGAACCATCTAGTGTACTGAGAGACTGACACAAGCTGGATTTTTTTTCTAGTTTTTTTTTTCAGCTGTAAATGTTATTATTTAATTTGGTTATATTGATATTTGGAATTGATCGTATTCATGATGATGATGATGATGTTGATGGTGATGGTGATGATGATGATGATGATGGTGAAGTTGGTGGCGATGAGGAAGGTAGTGGTGGTGTTGATGGTGGTACTTATGGTGTTGATGAAGATGATGATGGGGTGAGGATGATGATGATGGTGGTGAAGGTGATGATGAAGATATACATGGTGATTGCGATGTTGATAATGATGACGATTTTGTATTCTTTCTTGTTCTTTACTTATACCTTGGTCACATTTGTTCTACGGCGAGTCGAAAACAGCCGTTTTAACATTTGTTTGTACCAGCTACATATAAGTGGTTTTAGTAAAAATAAATAAAACTGCTGTTTTCGACTCGCCGTACGGCCGCCGTAGAGCAAATGTGACCATGGTATTAGATATCTTGTATATTCTTATTTCTTTAATTTTTTTTGCTCATAGCGCTTTGAATCTTTGGTATAAAGCTCTTTATAAATTTTGTATATTATTATGATGATGATGATGATGAGAGTGTATGTGTTGTTGAAGAAAATGTCGTCACTCAAGTTCTACTCTAATCACTCCAATATACTCCAATTTATATTGGAAACAACTCTTAACTTTTAATCCCTTAAATATTGCCAATATTTGATATTTGATATAATTTATGGTCAAACATCTTGAAGTATAAGAAATTACAAATCAATGTTACATAACCATTTTTAATTCTTGCTTAAGGACTTCTTAAGGCCTCTTTAAAGGATATTCACATGTCACCAGACTAAGTTCAATCTATAGACCCACTCATTTCTCGCTCAAGGATCCTCGAGTTAATGTACATGTAATCAGATTCAGACAATCATGTGTTTTGTTATTGATGTGTTCAAAGCTGCTGATGTTTTTTTATCGGAGAGATATTGGAAAATGTGATGAAGATATCCAATATTCCTTTTAATTAAATCATTGTTATGATCTGATATCTTCCATCAATACTCAGTAAAGTAGACAGTTTGTCTGCTAATACGTCTATCAGTCTACACTTGATTTACGGCCGTTCAATAGTGATCCCAGTCTCGTGAATTCCAATAATTTTCAATTATCCTGTCCCCCGTTCGTTCGGGGCAGTGAAATAGAGAGATTGCAAGCCAAGGGTACGGGTGAGATTAAATCAAAATACAGCCACTAATTAATCTCAGCAAACATTTCTCTATTCCTGATGTAGGTCTTGATATTCCTATCAATCACTACAATAAGAAACATTTAATCAATTTGGCAAATATGGAAAGGGGGGCCCCTTTCATGTTCGACCATATTTTCTTTTGGCTCCGGAGGTTTGCGCGATGGCCCATTTCTTGTCGTCTGTACCGAACATTTCTTTATTTCTTTTTTCTTGTCTGCGCTCTGTTTAATCCTTTTTATTGGTAGTCTCTCGTGAATTATCATTGCTCTATTTGTCTGCTTTACAAGTTCACTGTCTGTTTGTCTGTCTGTCAGTCTCTGTTCTATTTGTCTACCCTAAAACTCCCATTTAGCACATGTTTCAGAGTTATTCTCCTTTTGAAGCGTCTGTCATATTAATCTTAGACACCATTCTCATTATACTTTCTAAAACTAGTTTACTGGAAATCGGTTCAGAAAACCGGTTTGGAAGATCGCTTTGCTAGCGTTCCCATTTGATCAGCCAAAAGTGATGTTCAAAACCACTAAAGTGGCCTTGTTGGAGAGAACGCTCTCAGTGGGGGTGACATGTTTTGCGCAAAATTCAAAACCGCAGCATAGACATTCTTCACAAAGTGTGTAAAAAAGTGTGCTCATAATGTCCGAAGATCGCTTCCCAACAAACAAAATTCAAAACCGCAGCATAGACATTCTTCACAAAGTGTGTAAAAAAGTGTGCTCATAATGTCCGAAGATCGCTTCCCAACAAATGCTTGTGTCCTCATTTACGCTAAAACCAGTTTAACGAGGGAAAGCGATCTCCAAAACTACATCGCAAGGTGGTTTTCTATACCGGTTTGGAAGATCGCTTCCAAGGCCGCTTCGACCGTTCCCATTACATGTTAAACTAGTTTCCAGTAAACTAGTTTTAAAGTGGTAATGAGAACGGGGGTCTTACTTGGAGTTATTGTTGAATAGACTTGTATGTTCAAGAACATTCTTCTTATATTCTTTGGCTCTTCAATCTAGCATGATATCAATTTGTTCTAGATCAGATCTCGATTCCGGAATTAACATCAGTTATCATTTTCTACTTTGTTCTTCAATTTACATTACTTTGGAAATAAAAAAATATAAAGTTTATGATTTTGAAGGGAAATTGATTTGAAAATGTGATGAATATTAATTTTCAACAAGGTAAAAGTTAACTTTGATAATCTTCAAACCAATGGCTTAGATGAAAATTAAAATGAATGAATAAGTTTAAAAAAGTAAAAGAAAAATAATAAGATTGTTTAAGGAGTATAAATCCCCTCGATAATTCATGTGTAAAAGCTTCATTGCTCAAATAAGCAGAGTAATTATTTGCATCCTTAATTTAAGTTTCCAATCAATTTTTGCATGTGTTTGCCTGAAGGCAGCATTGACCGAATTGAATTCATTTCTTAGTTTGTATTGCATGTCTAAATCTCTTCCCAAGATGCACATTGTTACGCATACAGCCCATTTCCCAGAAAAATTTATGTATATGTTTGAGAATTAAGAAGGCTCTGGAAATTGGTGCATTTATGTATTGTTCTCAATCTCCCAACCTAATCTCCTCTCTTTCCCTCTCTCTCTCTCTTTCTCTTTCAGTTTGTCTTGTCTTTCTTTCTGTCTCTCACACACTCTTTTCTTTTCTCTCATTATCTCTTCATCCTCACATCCCCTCCCCTCTCAATGGGTGATTTCAAGTTCAGTGTTGACCTTTTTGTGTTGGTGTTAGGTCAATTTTTACACGATTATAACGCCAAACATAAAATGAAGATGGTCTCGAAAAATCACTCACTAGTTGTGGAGATGTCAATAATGTGATCTGGATCAGTTTTACAAACTCTGAATAAGTTTTGGAGCTAGGGGAAGTAATCCAAATTTCAACACCAACACCAAGGCCAACACCGTACCTGAAATCACCCAACGTATTCACCTCTCTCTTTTAAGTTTCTTTAAATCTAGGGGGGGGGGTCACCTGACCTACAATGCCCTCCTTTCCTTATTCCTATTTTGTTTCCATCTATTATTCTTTCTTTTTCCTTCTACCCCAGTCCTATATTTGATCAAGAGAATAGAATATTAGACACCTCCCCCCCACACCTCTCATCAAATAGACCCCCTCTTACATTCAACCCCCCCCCCCTCCCTCTCATCCTTCCCAAACATCTTGATTCCTATTACATGACAACATACATTCCCTTTGGGTGTGGTGATATGTATGTATCATACTGTATAGCTCTATAACTCTCAATTGCCTATCATAGTGAAACCTATACCCCTTTTGCTACATTGGTTGGATTAGTCTACAGATTGGATGAGCATCTATGGCTACCATTTGCTCCATCACATCTTGACAAACAATGGTATATGATATTTTCTGTGGATTATATGCATTTGCTGAAAACTAGCTTTTTTTACAGAGAGAAAGTATATGCAGCAAAATGTAAACTTATATACAAAGTGACAATGAAGATGAATCTGATCCATGGGATGAAAAGCCCCCCCCCCCCCCCATCCCCCTCCCCCTATGGAAATTATGTGGGGTTTTTTTTTTTTGGGGGGGGGTTGTTCGTCAGATTGTGTTTTGACCTGGATCCACTCCTTAGCCAGGCTTCTGATATGGCAGTATAAGTTCAACACATTTGAAATAAAATATTTTCCCAACTCAGTGAAAAAAAATGCTAATATTGATCAAAACTAATATTGTTCCACACTGAATAATACAAGAATATGATCATATAGATGCAGGTTTGAAAGGATATTTGTGGTCTAATGCGGAGGCATCATTTATCCCGTTAATAATGCAAATCTTATAGTACTTTCTTACTTTCATTGTTGTCTCTGAATGAAAACAGACACTGATATTCTCCCACGCTGAATAAAACCAATATAAGAATATGATACAGATGCAGGTTTGAAAGGATGTTTGTGGATTAATGGTGCACTGCAAAAACTTCGGTGTTGATTTAACACCAGTCCAGAATCTTTATATGTCCGCACCAGAGAAGTATTGAAACAACACCAGTTTGGAATCAAACCGATGCTGTTTTAATACTAATTGGTGTTGTATAAACACCTTTCTGGTGTTAGACCAAAACGAAACTGGTGTTAACACTTCTCTGGTGTAGACATATATTGATTTTGGGCTGGTGTTAAATCAACACTGCAAAAAGTTTTTGCAGTGTGGCATCTTTGATCCCATTGATGATGCATGGCTCTTTGGACTTTAAAAATAATTGTTACTCTGCTGTCTTTGAATAAAGACTACATCATCATGTATAGTTATCATATAACATTGTAAGTATGACATCAATCAATGGGGGTATATAGGTCACCAGCATTGTATGGTCAAAATAGTAAGACTACATAGTGACTGATAAGGGTAACGTATAACCACCCCTCCCCCCCCCCCACGATGGGAATCACTGTACAATTCAGAACTGCAATATTTAGATTGTTACATTATTTTCATCTATTTCTTGTATGTTATAGTCTTTTCATGTTGTACATGTAACTATTTTAATTGGTTTGCATAGTTTAAAGAAAGCTAATAAATAAATCTAATTGTATTTTAAGAAATCAATGGAAATATCTTATCCACTCCCCCCCCCCCCCACATACATGCACACACATATGTACACTGTCATAATTAATGTGTTTAAGTTAACTATTGACAAAAAAATCTATAATGAATCTTCGAAGAAGAAATACTGTTTTGTCGGTTTTTATTTTTCATTTTAATTAGCAAACCTCAGTTATATTTAAATATAAGTGTGCTTGAATTCAAATAACAATTTTGTATAGAAATACAAGCAAACTAAACTGATGAATTTCTGTTTGAACACAAACTTTTAAAGGATATTTAAGAGATGCAAATTTTTGTAAATTACCCACAGTGGGGCAAACCACAACCTTCTTTTTCCTGACTTAAAATTGATATAAAACTTTCTTTACTATTGCATTAAGTTTATTTGTAGCAAAAGCCAGGCATTTTTTTCCCAATTCTAATTACCATTTATTATTCATATGTTTTACTTTTCTTAAAAACTTATTTGAGATTAGAGAGAGAGAGAGACATACACTGGTAGCGATCATGAAGATGGATAAATGGTGAGATAGAGGGAGAGATGCACAGAGAGAGAGAGAGAGAGGGGAAATAAAAAGATAGAGAAAGAGAGTAATGGAAAGAGAGAGACAGAGAAAGAGGGGGGAGAAGAAGAGATCCCTTGAGACCCTCTTGAACAGTATGACATCACTCAGCAGTGAGAAGGTCAGTGATAGGTCAGTTAAGATCATGTGACCTACTGGGATGGCTAGTTATTTTGCTCCCTAATCCCACCTGGCCGTCTCCGCCGCATACTCTCGCTTAAAGCAGTGACCCCTTCGATGCCATCATGTTATATTTACTCTGAATGATGTTCTGTAATGCGTTTGGTCACATATAATGCTACATAATGATAAGCACTGCATGATAATTGGAGCATCTGTATATCATGTTTTGTAAAAAAAAGTTGTTAGATGTTTCTTGTCTCACCACTTTCAAAAATTCACTGAAAACCTGGTTATTCACACAAGCTTTCAAGAAGTTATAATTATTTCCCCTTTTTGAGTAGGTTTGCATCTTTTTCTTCTTCTTTTCTATATTGCATCATGAGCATCTTTTTATGATGGATACCAGGGCATTACGAATGTCCATATTATTATTATGTTTCATTTTCATATATTTAAAATCAAGTGCCGTCCTCACCACATTGAACTTTTAACATCATACCTTGTATCATGAATTTGCATGTCCGTCATGGGGCAGCAAATATTGGGGTAAATTTGGATTGCATTTGTAAATAATGTTACAAAGGTTTTCCATGCTTAACATTGCGACATGAAGATTTGGACAAATCCATTACCCTGAAGTATCCCAGTGGGCCGTTTCATAAAGCTGTTCGTAAGTTGAGAGCGATTTTAAGAACGACTGGTGAACCTTTCTTACACGCTGAATAATCACCAATAAACATTAATGGTAAATATTATTTACCATAAGAAAGGATCACCAGTTGTTCTTAAAGTCGCTCTTAACTTACGAACAGCTTTATGAAACACCCGCCAGGACAGATTGACCTAAAATTAGTCTGTTTCGGACACAGTCTTGTTCCAGTTAAAATAATGACTTGGAATAAGGTCTGTGTGACACAGAAAGGTCTCCATGACCCAACAAACTGATGTCTAGGGTCAGGATTTTTTGTAGAGCGATGAATGTCTGTGCCGGTCATGATGTCCAAGACGATTATCAGCATAGATGCGATCCGACTGAGTGGAGCACCTGAGATGACCCAATTCCATTGTACCCCTGCTTAGCCGTCTGTGTGAGGGGTGATATATGTATTAACGTGATAGACAGACGGATATCTTTACCATATGGTCTAGGTTGTCCTGTCAAACATTTAGCCATCTTGATTCTCCGTCTTGTGCCCTGATTAAGTTGGAGGTTAAGAAGGTTGGACAACCTTTTAAACCTTTTAAGTACGGGATACTGTGATTCCCATAAGTTTTGTACAATGTACAAACAAATTAATTTTTTAAGCAATGTTGGTAAGTGTATCTAGCTGAAACATGATGTTGACCAACAATCTTGCTGGAAAGAATGGAGTCACGTAGTGTGTTCACAGTGTGTTAATATAGTGGACTTTGTGATTCACACTGTGGATACCATGGCAGTGTGAGTGCTCACAGTGTGGTCACAAAGTAGAGTATACGTGTGAATATGTGATTTGCAATGTTTAACAGTGTGAAGATGGGCCTAATTTCACACTGTGGACACCTAAGCAGTGTGAACGTTCACAGTGTGTTCACATGGCCAACTTTGTGAATATGTGATTAGCTCTGTTGGTTTAATAGTGTAGATATAATGTCAAACCGTGACATCTCTACATTGTGAGTGTTTAGAGTGTGCTTACACAGCGGACTATGTGAATATCTGATTTACACTGTTTAAAAGTGTGAAGATAATTTCACAATGTGGAGACCTCATCAGCGTTCATGTTCACAGTGTGTTAATTTAGTGGACTATATGCATATGTGATTCTCACTGTTGAAATGCTCAAATTTAACAGTGTGAAGGTGATATCACATTGTGTTCTACTTTTTGAACAAACATTGTTTTCAATATATATATATATATATGTGTGTGTGTGAAATCATATATGTACAACAGCTTTGGCAACTCTTTTATTTAAATATTTTGTGAAAGAAATGGATGAAGAGAACAATGGTAGGCGTAGCTTATATATATATTTCCATGAGGGCTCGCATGCCTCAGGGCAATAGTACTGAATTTTACTTTTGCGAGCCCTGGCCCATGGAAAAAACGTTTTCTTACTCTACTTTACCCATATTCAATTATCCAATTTCAGATTGTATTTTTGTAATTACATTGTACAATTTTTGCATGTATTTAATGGCCGAATAAATAATAATAATAATATATATATATATTGCAAAGGAATAACCCAGTTTCAATAGGCAATGGGTTAAAATTGGAATGATTGTGTAGTCAGGGAGAATAACTGTGTGGTTATAAAGTATAACAATATCTTACAGAATACATAATAAAGAAAAAGTCACTGATTTCAGTCATACGGATGTCTTTCTTTCACTTATTTTAGCAAAAGTTTATTAGAGACATTGTGTCTCATCATTTCCATATAAAGATCTGTGTAAAATAGCATATAATATACAACTACGATATTTTCTGCGTGAGACATGCATTTCCACATATTAATATTGCCATAAATCAGGTAAAGCCTCCTAAATATCATAGCTTCCTTGCATAATTCCCATCATTAATATTATTATGATTGGAGCTTGAAATGTAGTATTCAGTCGAGAGACATGAATATCAATGGACAGTACAAATGATCGACATGTTGGCTCAGTGGTTAAAATGTATACCTCATAAACAGGAGATTGGGGGTTCAAATCTTGATCGATGTAGATGTAAAAAATACTGTACTGTAGGTGATATTGATAAGAATGTAAGGATCATAAATAAAAGCATTGAAATTTACACTGAAAAAGTTCTTTGAGAAATAAGCTTTCAAAAAGAAGCAACAAATTTTTTTTCACTCATATCCAAATGACCAGAATACCAAATATTGCATTCGGTCATTTAATATCTACCTTAGATAACAAAATATATTCATTTGATTTCTTCACATTTTTCTGATTTTCTTCACATTTTGATACAATTTAATTGTATAACTACTCTCTTTGAAAATATAATAATATATTTCTTTTATTATTCAATCTATATTCTTCTTTGTAATGCAAAAGGATTTGTTTCTAGTGGGAGATGTTTGCAGTTCTCAACGTTCAGACCCAAATCTTAGAATTTTCTTGATTTGTTGAAGTTTTCATGGTAATGAATGTGATAAATTCAATAAGGTAGCAAAATTTTTTAGGTTATAAGATTCAGGCACTGGCTTCCTTTTGGGAGGGGGGCTTTAGGAGCCATGGTCATTCAAAAAGTTCCATAACAAAGACAAAAAAAAACAAGGAGTAACAGAAAGAAAAGGAAAAATAGACAGATGTAATATTAATATCTGAATATTATGTCTAAATCTGTCACAAAATTAGATTTTCATTTTAGAAAGATCAAAATTTTTACTCACTCACTTTGCTCACTTAGAAGTTTTATCACAATCGATGTTGTGCTCCCTCATTTTGGGGTTTATTACGCTACTGGATTCAGGTATCTTCTACCATGGTAATGAAATCCTTGAAATTGTTTCTATAAAGGTGTGATGTGATAAAGGTTACAGACAGATGAACCAGACGATGTTTGATTGAATTAAAGCTTTTAAGGATAGAAGCCCCATACATCATTACCTCCCTTCCTACGGCCAAGTCTTGGTTGGTGGTGGTATTGTGACCCCCTAGAGAGACTCTTAACTGAACCAGGTGATTAGTGTGACATTTGTAGAACATGATTAGTCATGCTGTAGAGGGGTAATGGCATGGCTTTAGGGGGGCAAAACTACACCTATTTTAAAAGCTGGAACAGGTCAGTGTACACTGTAAAAACTGTGGTGTTAAAACTGACACCAGTTGGTGTTAAAAGAGGACCACACCCTGGGGTGTTAAAATTACACCCTAGAGATTGAACATTACACCAAAGAGTGTAAATGTAACAACCAAAGGTGTTGTAATAACACCTACAGGTGTTAAACTAACACTGTCAATTTAACACCGGTGTAAAATAGCTGGTGTGGTCCTCTATGTACACCTGTTAACACCACAGTTTTTGCTGTGTATTATTGTGTTGAAGACACTGTCATTTAGCCTATTTTTTAGACTTCTTATCCCACAAATGTCTGTAACATATTTCATTGTTACATTTTGGTTTACCCTTGGCAGAAGAAAAAAAATGAAAAAAATGGTCCTCACTGGTAAAAAATCCCATTGAGTATGATAACATCATTTCAAAATGTGTATTCTTGAAAATGATCTTTTGACAAGAATAATTCCCCCTGACTTAATTGAAAAATGAATCTTAGCATGATGAAAAGAAAGGAATTTCAGATTTTCTGTCATCACTTTATGGGTGCTGTATACACCATATTTACTTAAATATAGATGATTTAACTGTGTTGATATCATTTGAGCTTGGAGTATTTACTTCCTCTTTTTTTTTCTATTTCTTTTTGGGGGGTGCGGGGAGGGAGGAGGCCTTTTTATTTGACTTGATTATCGGACAATAATCAACGACAAAGGATTTAACCCACAGCCCATACATATCAGTTTTAGTTTAGAAAACATCTTCTGATTTTTACATTATCAAGGGGAGAACACCTTCTTTAGAAAGGTACTTGTTTCAAAATTCATTAAGACAGGTAGCATTAAACTGCCCCACCTTGGTGACAAGGTATATTAGAAAAGCTCATCGATAACTACTAAAGGTGAGGTTTAAATATCCCATGGAAGATCCATGAGATCACTTAGGTTAGGAACCGTGAGATAAATCTTACTAATGACTTTAAGTGTAAAAGGCTTATGCGAGGAACTGTGGGATAAATCTTATTAATGACTTTAAGTGTAGAAGGCTTATGCAAGGAAGCATGGGATAAATGTTACTAATGACCTATAGTGTAGAAGGCTTATGTTAGGAACTGTTGGATAAATCTTACTAACAACCTAAAGTAAAAGCTGTTTTTTGTGTGATTTATTGCTGACCCGTGTTCCCATTAATGTTTGATTTTCATTTATTAACTAGTCAAGATGTTATTTGGATTGTGGGACATTATTTTGAATTTAAGATAAAAAAATTCATTTGCTATACTCCAAAAGTAGCTCAATCCTTTGACATTTTTTTACCTTCTTGCTAATATTTTTCTTGTACTGTTTCCATCAAAGATATCCCATCATTTCATGTGATGAGTGCCAGAAGGTTGCTTGTGTTATTTCCCATTTTGCGATCCAATGCCCTCCTTGCTCTCTTCACGTCATTTGTCCTCTGACTGGCTAAGCAAAAAGAGAAAAAAAACATTAGGACAAGCAGAGGTCGAGAGATGAAAATATGAGTGAATCTACACCCTAAACATGTATCAAATTTTTCAAAAGCAAATATATATCTTAAGGACTGTTGATACCCTCCAGCAGCCATCATAAATAAAGAGCGTCGCCAGAAGATCTTAGCAAAAACTTGTATCAATTCCCTCTAATTGGTCACTTTGGGCACTTGGTCGTGCAAAAGGGGAGTCATATCTGTCTTTCTCTAAATAAACATCCACTCTTCAAGATCATAAAGACGAGGGCAAGAAAATATCCAGTAAATTATTATGGAACTTGAGAATCAGTGTCAGATATTTACAGAATAACAGGAAATAATCAAGTCTGATGGCTGGGGTCCCGAGCGCCACTGTGGGGAAGATTATCTGCGTGCTCATCAGCAGGAGTGACCATCCTGCTTATTGCTACACAGATAGGATTTCATGTCTTTTTTATCCATCAGGCCGCGCTGTGTTTCAAGAGCGTGCTGGACGCCTTGGGGAGTAAGATGGTGTGAAGTAAGACAGGATTTGATGGCTCTTGGTCATTTGAAGGTTTGGTCAATCCTGGCAGGTTCTACTTGATTGACTCTGATTAGTTTTTCTGATATCTTTCTTTAAGAATACTTGGAAGCTTGTTGTGTGATTGGTATTAGGAGATTGGACACGAGGTCTCCATCATGTCTTCATCCGCAGCCCTGGGATTATCTGGGGTTATGTGTTTTAATGCAATTCTTTTACTTGAAATTATCGCCTTTCTTCTATTTCATCTGTGCCCTCGTTTCAATGATTTCATTTTTTTTGCTGCATGACATTTCTTTCCTGAAGTGTTATAATGGATGACCCTTCTTTCTGTCTCTCTCTCTATTTTGTTCTGTCTCCCCCCCCTCTCTCTCTCTCTCCTTTTAGTTCTCTCTTCAGTCCGATTTGATTTGATTTTGATTGATCCATCTTTATTTATTCTCATTCCATTGATGACAGATTTAAAACAACATATGAGAACATTTCCAAAACAAACAAAATAAATGTAAAAAAAATAGATCTTGATAATGTGATGTTTCCATCTATTTGTTTATAATTTTGTACTCTTTTATTACTCTATTTTTATTGAGTATGCTTTTCCTAAAACGAATTTCTTTCTCACTTTATTTCCACTACTGTTTTCGGAGTTTCTAAGTGCTTCTTTGGTTTTTATTTCTCCATCCCTTGCTTTTATCTGTCTGGCTCTCTCTTTATTTTTCTCATTATCTTCCTTGTCTCTCTCTCTTTCTCTCTCTCTCTCTCTCTCTTTCTCTCCTCAGTCTGCCATCATTACTGTATGAACACTGGTCATCCATTCATCTATTATTAACTTGTCATAGATGTGGAATATTTATAGCATACACCAGGATGCCATAGACCATCTATCAATTCTTTATACAGATCCTTGTATTCCAGTGTGCATCCCTAGCCGGCCAGCCTGCTCGTATAAATCAGTTTCTGACAGCACATTTTCTGATTATCATCAGTCTCAAACTAGTCAAAGGGAAAATGATTTGTTGCCTTTCTTTCATGTCTTTTCAAAATTTATTGGTTTCCTTCTGACTTTCATTCAAGTGGTTTCTCACAGGCTGTCCAATTCTTTGTACATGTGGTATTTGGCCACTTTTGCTATGTGTATTAGCTCGCCAACTTATACAACTGAATACACCTTTATTGCATATGATGCAAAAAAGCATTAAGTGGTGTTAGAAACTACACCCGTTTCTTCTGAGAGTACCACTCAAAGGATTTTACACCAATGTAAATTTCTTGGTGTTAGTTTAACACTGTTTGTTATCATGTGGCATATGGCATATTTCTAACACCCGAGGATGTGGTCTTCACAAAAGACTGGCTGGTGTTGATCTTGACACTATATTTTTAGTGTATAGAGTTTTGGTGTTTGTGATGTGCATGTTAAGAGTTAATAACATTTTACCAACAATGTGGAGCTTTTTGGCCCCCAAAGAAGGATAAATAACAAACATAATTACATTCTTGTGCATTTGTTTGCAGAATTTACAAAATAAATTCTATCTCTTCCAAACTATTTTGTTGAACTCATCTAACCTATCTAAGAGCTAAATGACCAACATAATTGATTTTCCATGTTTACGTGCTCAAAACTTATGACTGCTGCCAGTCTGTTGTCTAGACAACGTTAGAATATGAGACTGTTGGGGGCAGTATTGACGTATAATTGTCATTAATTATTCAGAGTTGTTTTTCAATGTTTTTTAGATATATTTCTAGTGATAATGTTCCATGTTGGGCGTCAATAGGAGCGTTTTAAAATAAAAAATTTATAACAACTTTTCTTGGATGTACCTCTGATTATGAGGCCTAATTCATTTGATATACATAACCCTTATATCGACCTCATTGGCCTTCGATCCGGCATGTCAACAATTGCCCTACGAGGGCAGCAAATTAGCGGTAGGGTGATAAGCGATGGGGCTGCCAATGTTAAAAGACTAACCAAGGGCAAGGAGCATCTTCATGTTTCAGAGAAATGAATTTGCCTTCAAAATGGCTGCTTAATGATTAGTAAACTTTACAAATCATGTTTCCGGCTAGAGAGCTAGAGAGCCAACTCTCTCTCTCTCTGTCTCTCTCTCTTCATGGAACCTCAACTAAAGACGGGAAGATATCTGCAGTTCTTAGAGAGAAGATTAGACTATCTTCTCCCAACCAAACATAATCACCTCATCTACTTAAACCAAATGGTGATTATTTGCTTTATATTTTACTTTCAAGATGATTTAATTATAATAAAAAAAGTTCAGGAAATTCAATTTAAGTTAATTGAAGCATGTTCATATGTATGATAGTACAGAGTACAGCAGACTTATTGATAATAATAACAATTACATGTTCATTCATATAGCGCAGTTACTCAACTGCGCTTTGATAATTGGTGTCATATCATTACCCTGGCTGTAGCTGAGCCGCCATATTAATAGGCACTAAAGCGTTCAAGGAGTAGATCCTACCGGGTACCCATTCACCTCACCTGGGTCAAGTGCAGCACAATGTGGATAAATTTCATGCCGAAGGAAATAATGCCATGGCTGGGATTTGAACCCACGACCCTCTGTTTCAAAGTCCGGAGACTTATCCACTGGGCCACAATGCTTCACAAAGATTGTAGTCAGTGCAATACATGCTCAAATGATAATGACTTATTTTTGTTCTATAGATCATTGTTGTTAATTTGAGAGAAACACTAAACACTATTTTCTTTTTTATGCATAAATCCATAGTTAATCACATGATTCATATGGGGGCGTGGGTTCGATTCCCAGCCATGGCGTGCTTTCCTTCAGCAAGAAATTTATCCACAGTGTGCTGCACTCAACCCAGGTGAGATAAATGGGTACCGACAGGAAGTGATTCCTCACAAAGCTGTGAGCACCGGTATTGGTAGACTAGTATAGCCGGGGTAATGTAGGAGCGCCTTGAGCACCTAACTAGGTGGATACGTGCGCTTTATAAATCCTATTTTACTATTGTTTATTCAGTTTTCAATAAACAGACCACTACATAGATATGTATTATATGTAATATAAGATCTGCTTTATATTGAATTGTCATCCCATAATTAATTGTTATGCCTAAAATATAGGTACGGAGCAAGTAAACCCATATGAACTGAATATCTAGTGAGCATGTTAGATACACTTGGATACAAAGTTTTACACTGAGAATAAAAAGACTTTCTCAAGATATAATGATTCTCTGCATAACAAAATGCAATTAATCAAAGTGCAAAGATATCCTTTGTTTACGGCAAAGCGGAGAAGAGAATGGCGGTGATGAAACCAAGATGAGCGGAATAAACACACAAAAAATATCTTAATATTTCTTTGTGGGGGGTGTTATGAAATATGCAAGACCAGTAGGAGTTATGATGGGGTAGCAGGATATAATTACCAGAGATATATGGTATGAGAGAAAGATGGTGTGAATTTATTACTCCCATGGGGGTCTCAGTTGAGTTGTTTTGAAGATGAAATATGTTGAGATATCCGTTGGTTGGATATATATATATATCGCCATACTGTAGAAAAGAAACAGGTCCCTTTGTGTGGAATATATATCGGAAGACAAGTATAGCCATAGTCGGCATTATTCTCTGCTTTAAAAGAATTATATTGAAACACAGAAATCATTTTATCTCAATGGAATAAGAAAGGTTTGGGCTGAATAATAAGGATAATTCCAATAAGGATAATTTCATTGAATTATTTATTTTTAGAAATAGATGAATTTATTTATGTAATTAAAAGAAAAGGACTGTATTTCTACATTGATACACATAGGTGTAGGTACAGTAATTTTTTTCTGTAAGGTCAAGTACTTGTAATCAATTTTAATCCATATAATCAATCATAAATGTTGCAATTGAGTGTGAACAGGTAATTGATTGCAAGTAGCTCTAATTCAATTGGCAACCGAGTACACACAAAAAATGATTGCAACAAAGTATTAATTGATTTACTTTAGGAATAACAAAAGAAGTTCCTATACTTGCAAATTTTGAATTTTCTTTCAATTTGGAAATTATATTTGTGATTGGTTGAAGATAGGTGTCATGCAACCTCCCTGAGTGTTCTGGCTAGATGATACCAGTGCGTTGATATGACACCTGTTTTCTTTGGTATTGCATTGTCTACTTGCATTGGTAGATTGAACCTATACTAGATGGAATGCCGTGAGAGATGTCTTCCATTGTAATAATACATGAGGAGTATTGCAAAGATCACTGCTTTAATTATGTCTTGCGAAAACACTCGAATCCCGGGTGTTGTTGCACTAACATTTAAAAGAGCTTAGAGGGTTAGAATGAAGTCTGTCAAGATCAGAGGGCATATCTCATATAGGTTGGTGATGACTGTATGATGAGAATATTGCGCCTCTTTGGAGTCAGAAGGACCTTAGCTGTATTATACCTGGAGGTGTTGTGGCTCAGTGGATAATAAGTCTCTGGTCTTTGAACCACAATGTCCGGGTTCGAAGCTCACCACAGCTCTTGCATCATTGGCTAGGCCTCTTTTCTGCTTTTGCCACTCTCCAACCAGGGGCCCGTGTGCAGAAAGAGTTGCAATCAATCGCAACTCTAAAAAATCAGGTGCAACTTGATTTTCAACCAATCAACAGCGCGCATTTGGGACTTGCGATTGATTTTTTGTCTTGCGTTTAAACGCAACTCTTTCTACAACGGGCCCCAGGTATAATGTAGGTTAGTGATAATTGTATGACAGGAATAAATTGCCTCTTGGGAGTCAGAAAGACCCTAGCTGTATACAAGAGTCTCCTGTTTTCCATGATATGGAAAACTGGAAGAAAAAAAATCAGGTAATTCAGGAAGGACAGAGAATTCACAGAATTTCATGAAAAAGGTTAATTTTCGTGCCTAATAATTTGGTTTATGAAAAACAGAGTGAAAATCAGTAAAATAGAACAAAAGAAAACTTACATAAGTGAAAATCTACCCATCAAACCTGTTTCAGAGTTGAGCATGTGCTTGTCAATTTTTATCTGCATGGAAAATGGAGACTTTCACTATTACAATTTTTTCTTTCAGTAATATTTATTTCCATTGCTTTATACCTCAGTCACATTTGCTCTAAGGCTACGACTCACCGTAGAGCAAATGTGACTGAGGTATTACAAATCACTTTATTATTTAATCATTTGTTTTGTACATGTCACTAGGCCCTACAAGTCACCAAAGTACACGGAATATGATGTTTAGAACACCGAAGAACACAGAATTGTTGTTTTAGAAAACAGCGGTTACCATGGTAAATCACAATCAAGGTTTCTGTGTTGGTTGCCTTAGTTACCATAGTCTTTGTGAAACAGACCCCTGATGCTGATGTCCACAATAAATGTGTATGATGGTGTGTGTGGGTGTGCTTTGTGTGTGTATGTTTTGTATTGATTTTAGAGAAGAAAAGTGAATAGATGTCTGTTATATGTCAATGATTTGACATCTCTGAAATGATGTCATCAGACTTGTTTGCATTACGGAAAGGAGAAGGTAGACAGACGTTGGTTCCGCAGTTATGTTTCCCGAAGCATAAGTTTGAAAAGAAACGGGTATAGCCAAACCAATTCTTTTTCCATTAACATTAAACTGTCAGTGAGACCTGTATTAGAAGCAAATATTAAGTGCCGCAGCTTTGACGAGAGACTACACACGTTCGGAGCCAAAGGTAGAAGGTATGCGAGCGCTTGGCTAGCCAAACACTTGATGGCGTAAATAAACAGGGATAGAAATGGAAACCTGTGAATTTATTCCGGAATAGTAGAGGAATGACAGGTCTAAGTAATAGAGGAAAAGAGATGCAGTGAGAAGTAAGAGAAAGAGATATGAGTTCACTGATCAGGGATTACAAGTGGTTTAGGAGGATAGCAAGGTTTTAGACTGATTCATCTTCAAAAATTCCTTTTCTTCTCTATCTGTCTTCGGGTGGGTGGAATCTTTGAGGTGTATCTTGGATTGGGAATTAGATATCAACAAATTGAGATGAAGGCATTCAAGTCATTGCATAATGACTCAATGGTGAGGAATGTGAAATAAACATAGAAAAGTTCAAAAGATGCAAGAGTACATGTACTCGTTAAAAAGTAAGAATCAATGCCAGTGGAGGTCTAGATTTCTGTTATGAATACAAAAATTAAACTTTACATTAGGCATATTCTGGTATAGACAGTGAACTTTTATGGTGATTTCATCGGTAATGATATTGATGGTGGTGATGAGGATGATGAAGATGATGATGATGATAATGTTGGAGATATTGATGATGATAATGATGATGGTGATGATGATGATGATGTGATGATGATGATGATGGTGATGATGATGGTGATGATGATATTGGTGATGACGATGACAACGACGATGATGATGATGATGGTGGTCATGGCAGTAGTGGTGACAGTGATGGTTGTGATGATAATGATGTTAGTCATGATGGTGATGATGCTTTTGCTGCAGCTGCTGCTGATGATGATGACAATGATGATGGTGGTGATGATGATGATTATGATGGTGTTAAATAGTGGATATAGCTATTTTAGACAATATACTAGGAAGAACCCATCTTTGCACACAAACATTTGGCCTCAAAATAATATTACTTCCAAATTAGCCAGATCCACCACTGATGATGATGATGATGATGATGGTGGCGTTAGTGTTGATGGTAAAAGCAATATGGACAATGTTGCTAATTATGGCAACAGTGACAAATTTACCAAACAAAGCATGCAGACAATACCAGAACCAAATACTTTGAATGAATTGTATTTCTTGTTCTACTCCTCTCTTATTTTCAACAAACATCCACCATTACGACATAAATTCTATATTTTTTAGTTCAAAACAGAAATCAGAAATAATATTCCTCCAAAAATTCATTTTGCCCAATTGATCGTGGGCCCAGCAGCCACTGAGTGGTGCCAGATTGATGTTACTCTATCCCTTATTTCATTGAACGCCAAACTGTTTAGCAGAAGCTCCTAACTTTTAATGTCTATTGGTCTGATTGCGGCCGTGGCTTGAACTCCCAACCACCCAGTTGTGAGGTAGACGCTCTACCAACTGAGCTAGCACTCCGGTGCCGGTAAGATGATGATGTTGATGGAGGATTGGTTGTAGTCTCAAGGTTCTATCATTAATGAGAACGCTATGTTCCTTGATTAGTCGATGCCGAGATCCGCTCCTGCAACTAATCACGAATTCATTAATCCCAAATGGAGGTGTTCCGCTGCTTGTCATCTTCTTAGCGATGGTTGCTAACGATGATGCCTAACGAGGATGGACCGGGGTGTGAACCTCATCTCCTTCAACCCACCTAGTCTCCCAGGCTCACCGTGGTGTGAAACCAAGATGAATTATTAAGAGTAATTAGAAACCAGGAAATGAGTGGCAAGCTGAATGACCATTATGTAATCATTAAACTGCCTCTAAGACTCCTTGATCTAATCGGCAGAGTCGTTTTGGTGTGTGACGAGATGTGCTCTCTCCATAAACCACAAGGTTTACTTTCAATACTCCCTCCAATGACTACAAGAATTCCCAAATCCTGTTAGCTTAAACCGTAGACTACTGAATTCTGTGATTCCCATAGTTTTCACACAGGGATCACCCGGTTCCAGTAGGCAATGAGTTAACCTGTTGACGACTGGATTATAGGTTATTCCTATAGATTTTGTTCAAGAACCGTATGGTTAAATTCATTATGTAACGCAGGGACGACAAAAACTTTTTCTTCCACAAAAACGTAAGCTCACCACCCCCGCTTTCAAAACCATTCCGTGGCCCCTGTAATGGGTTGAGATCTATCATAAGAGAACGAGGTACGTAAGCATGACCTTCATTTCACCCAGACATTTTCTTTTAATATTCAAGAGCAGGTTTTGTTGTGGTATTATATTTACGTCATGACCAGACAAGACTTGTAATCTTATACCATCTAGGTTGATGGATCACGCCTCTGCTATAGTCCCAAGATCATCATTTTTCATTTCTTTTTTAGACAAATTTGATGAATACCACCAAGTTAATATCTTAAGTAGATAGCTTGGCGATCTTGTTTCTTCTTATTATTTTTTTATTAATGTTTGCACTGGAAATTCCGCCTTTTGTAACAGGAATGATGGAATCAAATTATATTAGGGTACATGAATAATGGTATAATAGGTTTATTGATTACCTTAGTTTGTAAGTTATAATATTTTACCAGATTGTCTCTTAAATCCTGATTTGAACTTTCTTTAGCCCATTGTAAGACGAAACTGTGATCCAAGTACTAAGATTTTAAGGTCAATGGATAGATAGATTTAAAAGGACAAAATGGTACCTCGCTTGACCTTTTCAAAAGGCATCTGAAAAACTACTTATATATAATGTATGAATGTTAGTTTGCTTCATGCCTTAAACATTGCTTTGTATCATCTGGAAAATTCTTATAAATTCTCATCTGGTATCATCTGGAAAATACTTCTAAATTCTCACCTGCACTCGCACTCACTTGCACACACTTCATCTTGCCCCTCCCCCCCCCCCCATTTCCGTTTATTATATTTTAAGCAATATAAGTGACATCACTTTTAAATAATAAAGACCCGGTATTTTTATTATGGTTTCCATGTAGCCTCTTTTCCCCTGGCTGCTATTATTTCAAGCTTTCAGCTTACGATAGCTGGCCTCTGCATTTAAATTCATTTGTTATTGTTTACATGAATATTATGTCTATATATCTACTTAAAGGACAAGTCCACCCCACCAAAAAGTTAATTTGAATAAAAGGAGAAAAATCCAACAAGGAAAACACTGAAAATTTCATCAAAATCGGATGTAAAATAAGAGAGTTGTGACATTTTAAAGTTTTGCTTAATTTCACAAAAACAGTTATATACACATCCTGGACGGTATGCAAATTGGCAGACTGATGACGTCACCCACTCACTATTTCTTTTGTATTTTATCATATGAAATATGAAAAATTCTAATTTTCTCCCCATTGTCATGTGAAACAAAATTTTATTACTCCCTGAACATGTGGAATTACCATTATTTTAACAGTTTATGGTTAAGTCAAGCTGGTCCTTATTGTCAAATCTGTAAAAATTGAAATATTGTATAATTCAAACAATAAAAAACAAAAGAAATAGTGAGTGATGGACATCATCGACTCTCTCATTTGCATATCGCTGAGTTGTGCGTTTAACTGTTTTGTGAAAAATAAGCAAAACTTAAAAACGTCATAACTTTCTTATTTTACATCCGATTTTGATGAAATTTGTTGCGTTATGTTTGTTTTATTTTTCTTTATCGATTCAAATCAACAATTTTCTGGGGTGGACTTGGCCTTTAACTACTATACAATTGTCACCTTTGTAACTTGATCAGTATGTATGTTTGATTTTATATCATTGTTATAAATTTGTAATTTTGATGTATTAATAAATGCAGAAATACTGCTTTAAAAAAAAAAAAAAGGTGCTAGTATCGAAGCGTCAAACGTTATTGGATATATTGATGCTTCACTACATACCACCAATATGTGCGTTATATTTTCATGTCATTGATATTACCCTGAATACCAAATGTGAGAGTCCATACACTGTCCAGTGTTAGGAAATGGGGTGATAGATAGTTAAAACAATAAGAAAGAATTCTTTCCAAACGAGAGTGAACGATCACACACAGATCGCTGTCCCCTATGCCGATGATACTGAGGCATTTTGATCTAAAAGCATAGGTTATTCACTCTTTTTTCCTGTTTTTATCATCATCTGTTTATTTATTCATGTTCTCCTGTATTCAGCCGGCATCCACTGTCTGGCCTATTTATGTTTTTTTATTTGTTTTTTTATTTTGGAAGTTAACGGGTCAATTATTCATCGTGTTTTCGGCACCTCTCCCTAGAGTGCGTGCTATTTGAAGATTTATGGAGTTTATGCAAGGAAAGCCATGTCATGAATATTTAATTAATCCGTCCATTGATTCTCCTCCTCTCCTCTCTATCTCATCTTTAAAAATACTTAAAACATTGTTCTGCCATGAAACCCAGGGTATATGCATACCTGGTGGTCTTGACAAATTCCACAGCTCTGTTCAGAATAATTATTCATTGTTATCGAATGCTGGAGTTGAAAGCTGTTATTAAGAAGCAACAACAAAGATTGAATTTTTATGTGAAAACATTTTTCACTTTGTAGCCAGCTTGAAGATCTGTCAGATTGACAACTAAGTCAGATACCGTTTCAGGAAATTTTCTCATTACATTTTCAGTTTTTCCTATCATGTGCTGATTGACTCAAATTATCCGGAATACTTCCGATGAATATTATATGATTATATTATCTTTATTCTTAATGATTATGTCAATCATTGCTATTCCATTTTCTAAAATTCTCTTTGATCAAACCGATCATTACTATTCTATTTTTTTTAAATCTCCACATATCCTCTTCCTTCTTTGATGTGAAAACTTACTTACATTATGAAAAGTTCTCTCCTTTTTTCCTTCTTTCATACAGAACTTCTTATCTGCGATTTTGTATTCTGGAAAAAAACTGTCGCCGATTATGGAGAAATTGTTATTTGAATGGTTTCCCACTGTTATCAAACTTGATTGCTCTTGTTTTTTATGTATCGGGTAAGAGATAAAGAATATGCATGATATCAGGAAGCTTACATGTATATCATCGGGGATTGTACACTGTCAGGGATACTGATCAGATTCAGTAGATTAGAATAAACAAATCAAAATTTGCTTTGACAGGATCTAAGAACACTTCTACACCCACTTCTTTATATAATTGCCAAGATAGCAATGCAACTCTCCTTTTATTCTATGACATGTCTGTCCCGTCGGAGCGCATTGTACTGGACGTATCAAAAACAAGAGAAATTTCTCCCCCTTTCTGGTGAATTCCTCTCTGGTTTGTGTGTCATCTTTAAGATTGTTATCCAGGAAAGCATTTCATGAAACAAATAGTCAATGGTTTCATTGTTATAAGCTACTGAAATCCTTGCATCTGATTGGCTCAGAGCAAATTAGTCAGAGAAAAATCAATGGCAAGATGCTGCATGAAAGACTTCCCTTTAGATGCAGGCTTGCTGTGAGATGAGGGATGGGTGTTCAGGGCCCCGTCTTACAAAGAGTTACAATTGATTCAATCAATTGTAACTATGGAAATCCATTAGTGTCACAATTTTTCTACGAAAAATTTGCACAACGTCCTTGGTATGCAAAGAGAAGCGCAGTGAATTTTCAAGAAAACAATGAATGCATGAATATATATCATAGCTAGAAAATATTTTGAACAAATATGCATAGTAGATGTTGATGTTGCTGGCCGTCCATAGTTACAATTGATCAGATCAATCCTAACTCTTTGTTAGACGGGGCCCAGGTCTCAGAGCTTACTTAGAATAGTACATGTAGGATGTCTAGATCAAATCATCGCTATAATTCTCAAGAAGAAATATCTGTTGATCTTGCTTGGCATACCCTGGGGTAACGTTATTAGGACCAGAGGCCCTGCAGTGTAGCACTTAGCATGCATATTATACTCACACACATCGTCTAGCCATTCTTATATTCCGAGAACACCGAGGCTCCCTCCTACCAGTATTGATTAGAATCTGGGCATCAGCGTACTAGTTAATCGGGTAAACTTGACCGCGAACTTGGGGTCCAGCCTGGCGTGAATTGTCGCGATTGTTTCCATCGGAACGGCTTGATTTGCAAGCTGAAATAATAGGCGTTATCTTGGTTGGAGCGCATCAATCATACAAGGATGGGTATAAAGGAATAGATAAAGGTACATTGGTTACTCCGACAGGTTTGCTTGTAAGAAGCTTTAATGGATGTCTTAGTGATGGGGATGGCATATAGAATGGATTAAAAGTGCTTAGTATTTTAACCAAAAAAAAAGAACTTGTACATGTACATGCATATCTCATCCTACGCCATTACACTAGAAACATATTTTTTATCATTCACAAGAATTAAGTTATTAATGATAGTTGACAGTGAAATTTGCATTATTTTGATCCTTTTTACAAAACTAAACCTTTGTCAGTCAATTTGTTTTAGACACGCTGTTATGCATTGTGAAAGAAAGGTCTTTACGTAATGGGAATAGGTTCATTTGGACCTGCCAACTGTCTGTCTTTAGAGGTCAGTCCTTATTTAAAGAAGAGAATTGTCAATATTGAACACTCTTCTCCTTGGTTATTTTTGGTTTGTTTTATTTCACAGGAAAAAGCTATGAAGAGGAAGTAGACATATAGGCCCGTATTCTGAAGTCAGGTTTAACTAGACCATGGTCTAACTCTGTGCTAAAATTATGGGGAGCCAAATATTCTAAAATTCTGTTTCTATTGTATATATTTCTTATGTTTAATATTTTGCTTTCATAATGAAGAAAAATACTTCTATCAATCCCAGACAATTATGAACAATTTGGGTGTTATGTGAGTTAATAAATTGGATGTGTACTGTTAGGGATTTTTGCCCCAATCGGCTCTCCGTAGTTAAAACTCAACTTTAAATCAGGGTTTAGTTTAAACCTGCGTTAAGAATACGGGCCATAGGGTTTGGTGGAACATCCCTATAAGTTACTCAACACACTGACTTCTGAATTCTCTAATTTCCATAGACTCTGTGCAAGAACTACCTTTTTTCCAGTAGAGATTGGGTTAATTTGTAATTTATACCTATTTCTTGACGAACAAATTTGGCAAGTATTTGCATTTATCTTATCTAAATGAATAATAAAAAATGAATGATTTTTTTAATGAATAATAATCTTCAACTTACTTTATTGTATTTTCACACCAAATGGGATAGATTTAAATTTTCAAATTCATAACTGATAAATTAATGATTATTTATCTTCAGCTAACTTTGTTGTATCTTTACAACAAGCTGAATTCAAATTCTCAAACCCAATATCAATATCAGTATGATAATTCATTATATCAATTCATTTTTAATAATCCATGTGATTTCCTTCTTGGCCTCCTTTATAATTATTCAGAAGTGTGCATAACTTCACAGCACAAGAACGGAACCATTCTATCTATCAGTCTGTTGCTTCCATTTTATTATGAAAAACCAATCAATTTTCACCAAATTGCCTAGCGACGTTTGAAGGCGATTACGCTAAGAGTAGCCGTCCAATGGAGTCTCTCTATGAGCAAACCAAACTTAGTACTGTCTGTACAGGCACTCTCACACACTGAGATAATTAAAGGAAAATCACTTGATCTGATTTTTTACATTCTTCATTTTGAGTGAGAAATATTCAATTAATTTTTAGTAAAGTGTTAATGATTTAAAAACACATGCATAATCTTACTATACAAGTGCTGTTCTAACTTCATGGAGTATAGAGTATGTAATTTTCATGTTTTTTAAAGCGATGTAAATCCCTGCATGTAATAATAATCATAATAATAATAACGGTATATATACCCAGGGTAGCCACTTCAGTTCCGAAAACTGTTCTCCCAGCAGGCCCTGCTATTATTATTACCCGGCTAAACTAGGCTACCGATTCAGGCGCACACAGCTTTTCGAGGAATTACTTCCTGCCGGTACCCATTTACCTCTCCTGAGTCGAGTGCAGCATACTGTGGATGAATTCCTTGCTGAAGGAAATTACGCAATGGCTGGGATTTGAACCCACGACCCTCTGTTTCAAAGTCCAGAGACTAATCCACTGGGCCACAATGCTCCACTTTATGTCTTTTATTTTCAATAAAATGTAAAAAAATATAAGCGGCTTCCACAAGTCGGTGAAGCATGTCTTTTGCATAGTGATCCTTCAAACAGCTTTTCATCACTAGTCTTCACATTCACCATAGACAAAGCATTGGGGATGCATGAAAGCTACTGTAAAAGATGCATAGCATTGCGGGCACGTCATGGTCTAGTGGTTTTGACTCTCGCCTTTCAAATAGTGGGTCGTGAATTTGAATCGTAGCCATGGCATGTTTTCTTTCAGCAAGAAATTTATCTGTATTTTGCTGCACTCGACCCAGGTGAGGTGAATAGGATGATTTACTTGCATGCACTGAGCGCCAGTGATGGTAGCTTGAGCTAAAGCTGGGGTAATAACAGCAGCGCTTTGTATCCTCAGGATAAAAGCGCTTTATAAATCCCGCTATTATTATTATTTAGCATCTTTGAATATCCCGCTGTAAAAGGCGCAATGTTGCTATATAGCAGCTTTCCCATATCCCAAATTAGTCTTATGATCAGTATGGGATGAAAAAGTGCTTGCGGGATTCTTGCATGAAAGACGCTGCACTGACTTCCAGTAAGGTGCCTAAGTTTGTTTACATCTTACTGAAATAAAGAAAAAGTATCGGGATCGAGATTACTTTAAAGAATTGTAGCATTACATATATAATATTTATTAATACATGTACATCAATCTTTGAGATAGAAAGTGGAGTTATATGATTTTTCATACCTGTCTGATTAGGTTAAGGTGCATGAGAAGCTTCATCAGCCTCACTGGTGGATCCAGGGGGGGAGAGGGCACAGCCAGCCCATGCCCCCCCCCCCTCCTTTGAAATGCAAAATTAAAATTTGTAACGTGAAAATGCCATTAAAACAGGAGTGCCCCCCCCCCACTTTTGAATGTGAAGACCTTTTTTGTTTTAGCTTGTCAAATTTTTCCTTGGAAATGTGCCCCCCTTTTGCAAAATCCTGGATCTGCCTCTGATCAGCCTTCATTATCAGTGGTCAAGATACTACTACAGAATGCAGCTTTAAATGCCTGACCAGACAGGGGTACAGCTGGACAATGATGGCTGGACAATTAATTTTTGATTGGTTGGTCAAGGTGATATAATTAGTTTTGTCAAAATATGAGATTGTTATTTCCTTGTCGTCGTAAATGCACCAAAGTAATTCTATCAAGCGGAAGGCTACGAAGAAGGTGCCGGAGAGTCGTTTTGCGTGGGTGGGAAGTACTTTTGGACGTCACTTAAGGTGTAGTATAGCCTTCTCTGCATATTCTTGCATACCTGTGCATTCTGGGCCCCGTCTTACAAAGAGTTGCAAATTGATCCGATCATTGCAACTATGGAAAGCCAGCAACGTCAACATCTAAAATGCATCTTTGTTCAAAATATTTTCTAGAAATGCTGTATATCCATGCACTCATCCTTTCTCTTGAAAAGTTCGTGTGATTCTCTTTGTTTATAAAGGACATTGTGCAAATTTCATGTAGAAAAAAAATTTATGACATTGGTGGATTACCACACAGTTGAGATTGATCTGATCAATCTTAACTCTTTGTAAGACGGAGCCCTGATCATGCATTGTAGTCCGTATAGAATGTCTTCATTTTTAATTCATTGGTTTGCAATTAGGGAGAATTCAATTATTGAATTAAAAATTGTAATCTAATAGAATTAAATCGGATGATTTTGATTGATGTTTATTCATCAAACTCTGGTTTTGTCCATAACCACTGCCTTTCAAACTGAATTTTAATTTTATAAATACATATTTAAGAGATAAGCTATCAACGCTATATGTGACCTACCACCCCAAAACCACCAATAAGTCGCCAGGTAAGGTTCTCTGTCAATAGCCAAAATATTAATTTAGTCTCCAAAATAAAAAAAAATAAAAAAATAGTTCATCTGAAAGAGAAATGCTTCTTATTTATATTGTGAAAATTTTAAGTCGTGAAGTTGAATGAAAGAAAAGATACTACTTTTTCAGACTGCTTGGAAGTTTCACTGAGATTACACAATATGCACATCTCATGATTGCATGAGTGAACCCCAAACTTCAAACCTTGTTTTTTTCCTTATTTGTTGAGCTCTTGCTGAATTTCCTCTGCATTCAATCAAGTACTTGTAATGGTTATTGTTGGTCAATTTTAACATATCATATATCAGTTTAAAGCTTAGGAAATGAATTTCAAGCTCAATAAAAATCTCAATATTCATTTTGGTCAACTTATTGTTGGTTTGGGGATGGCAAGTCACAAATGAAAAGACATTTACAATGAAGACAGTGATGCACATTTGAATCTTAATGAGACATAATTATGTAGCTACAGTAACACACCATATTACATATACACAATTTTCTTTTACTTAGTTGTATTAGTCTTAAATTTAGTAACAAAAGACATAAATATTAGATGAGGCCTTGTCATGATTGCTTTTGCTATTGTTTTAATAAATGTTGTGTTTGATAAAAAATGAATAAATAACAGAAACTTTAATATTAATATAATGGGATGTATATGAAAAAGAGAATTCAACTCAGATGTTCAATCTATTTCCTGCTTGAAAAAAAATAGAATAAAGAAAAGAAATAACACATTTTCTGTTGTAGTCATGCAGTCCCTGTACAAAGCCTGTAGGAATTAGAGAGGTCAGTAGTTAAGAAGGTTAATGGTACCACTGGCAGATCCAGGTGTAGTATAGCAGCTGGCCCTTCCCCCCCCCCCCCCTTTGAGAAGCAAAATTAAAATGTGTAATGTAAACATGTCATTGAACAGTAGTGTGCCCCCCCCCCCATTTGAAAAGTGAAACCTTTTTTTTTTTTGCTTGTTAAATTTTTCCTGGGACGAAATCTCCTTAATTTTGGTTGAAAACCTTTTTTTTTTTGCTTGTCAAATTTTTCCTCAGAAAAATGTGCCCCCCTTTTGGAAAATCCTGGATCCGCTCCTGAATGGTACATATTATCTTGTGAAGAAATATTGAATGTCAGGCAAAACATAGAATAATAGGAATAGTGGCTCAGTGGTAGAATGCCTACCTCATGAATGGGAGGTCAAGGGTTCAATCCCTTGGCAAGACTTTAGAAACATGGGACCTCCTGCCTTTTTGCTTGGTGCTCAGCATTTGGATATCATGTTATGTAGGGCTATGCCTGTATAGCTGTAACCCCGGGGGGGCACTCAGTATACATGTATAATGCATAGTGGGTATGTGCCGCGGAGGGGACCCCCATTTTTACACTCAAATTTCCGTTCCGAGGCATAGCATTTTTGTCTTATTGAGAAAAAGAACATAGAAAGCCGCTCCAGAGCATAGCATTTTCTTCTTCTCGAGATAAAAAGAAGAAAAAAAATCCGCTCCAGGGCTTCGCATATTTTCCGTTACGCCGTTCCGGTCGCAATTTTGGTGAAAAGCGGCCGCAGTTCGCTGTCCGACCATCGCCTCTCCGCTAGTGCGCCCGTCAGTCGTGCCGCCGGGCTAGCTGCATGTACGTTCCATAGGGATGCATACGCACTCGCACACAGGCGACCCGTTCCAAGGACCCCCGTTTTCACAAACATTTGTAGTTCCAAAGCTCGTTCCGAGGACCCTCCTTTTTACAATGAGCCCGCTCCAAGGCCCCCGTTTTTTGTCTCGCCCGTGGCACACCCCTACCACTTTTTTGGTCAAGTGCCCCCCCCCCCCCCCCCCCCGGGGCTGTAACCCTAACTGAAGTCAAGCCCTGAGTATTTCAAACATCATTATCATTATTATGTCCCGGTGGGAAAGTATCTGCAATGCATAAATAAGCTGTAAGGAAAGTATACTGACCATTAAATAAATGATGGTCATCTTGGCTTGCTGTTTCATGCGATAATAGTAAACCATTCCATTCAGGACACGGTCTTTGATTAGTGATTGTCCAGCGGGATACTTACGAAGGGTCATAGAGTGAAATATGCATAGAGGCCAGTTAATAAATGATGGTAATTTGTTAAAATATATTCAGGTATCCTGTCCAAGACACCATTTTCACACTCTACCACGTTCATAGCTTATACATTCCTTTTCAGGTTTTAAGAAAATTTTGAGGAAAATGATGATTCATTGTGATCGTTTGACCTGCTTTCTTTTCCGTTTTTACCAAAATGCAAATCAGGGGAGACCCCCGAGTGTTTCCAAGTGCTACTTTCTAAATAAATTAGACGCTATCGGAAAGGTTAAAGTTATGAAGTGACCAAACTGATTTGACTTTCATTGTCGCATATACTCAGAGGAGATTAAGCATCATATAAAGTTTAATAGTGATGTGGTTAAGATTTTGGTTTCATATTTGAATAAGATTATGGTATACATAGGAGGTAGTTGTAATATGTTTTTGTGCATATTTTAGCACTTTGTCTTACTCGTGGAAGAGAGTGTATTAGATATCTCAAGCTTTCCATCAATACCTGGAAAAGAAGCTGGATTCTTTGCCTCTTTTGAGGCCAAGCTGTAGACTGGTTAACACGTACTGTATGAGCCCTGTTACAGAAAATACCATCAATTTTACAATTGATCATAAGTCTATGGTGCTCTGTGTACAAAAAAGTCAATCAATTATAAGCATTAAATTGCATTCATTCATTACATGATCATTGTTTTATTCAAAAGAACCATGGTTAAAAGATGGGAAATTTCAGTTTAAACTGATTTCATATTTCACCTTCATAGATCATACATAAATCATGAACTAGATTTGATAAATAGAAGAAAAAATGGTTCTTTCAACGATTGTGATTTTCTTTACAACAAACATCTTGTATCAAATTGACTTGTCAATCCATGACAGTGTTGTAATCCGTAAAAATTCTATTTTAATTGGAAAATGATGATGACATGGTAATGGTACTGATATTTGACAATTGATGATTGTAAAATGTAGGAGATCTATTAAAATTAATGGGTTGTGATTGTTTATTCATTTGGAAGAGAAGATATTCAAGATTATTAAAAATGGAGAAAAGGCTATGTTCTTGCATTTCTCAGGAATATCTTATCAACCCAATTCCTGTTTGTAGCAAAAATTATTTCAAAAAATTAAATCTGTACTACCAGTATTACCATTTGTAATCTATTTGATATATCAAATATCAAATCAAATCTTTACAAAAATATATATTGAAAAATACTTTTAAAAATTAATCAATTTCAGTATGATTTAGAACCTTCCTGCTTTGATATTTTAATTTAGAGAATATCACGTTTTCCTTTAATGTTACCGTATATTTCTTGCACATTGTATAGTGTACAATCTAATCCATTAAAAAGAGTGCAAATCAACCCAAAGCGAGAGGTGTTGTCTTAAACCACTAACATGATCAAAACTATGAGGCGATGTCCATAAAAACAGAGGATCGACATAAATAAAAACCCTTGCTGAACATGAATGAAATGGAAGCTCGGAGGAAAGAGAACATTACCGTAAATTTTCAGGGAATCGTGGAGCGGTGACGAGTCACGGAGAGACCCTCTTTCGGCGAGGAGGATGTCGTAAACAATAGGTCTGGCCCACAATCAGCAGCGGCCATTAAATAAATTAAGATGAATTAAATGTGGAATTGCAAGTGAAAGGTGGAGATTAGTGGTGGAGTTTGGTGCATCTCATCTGCCTTACCTAGCAGTAAACAGTTGGCTATTTATGTTACAATCCATTCCATGATAGCTCTCTGCCTCCCCAGCATCCAAACGTTCTCAAACCCTCAACAGGGCCCATTAGTATCACACTATAAATGCTACATACTAATATTACATAAATATGATACTAACAATTTTTATTCACTGGCTATAGTCATAACAATTCTATCATATAAGTTTAGGCTTATGATTTTGAGCTGGCTGTGGTAGTAGAGTAGTAGTAGTAGTAGTAGTAGTAGTAGTAGTAGTAGTAGTAGTAGTGGTAGTAGAGTAGTAGTAGTAGTAATAGTAGTAGTAGTAGTAGTAGTAGAAGTAGCAGTAGCAGTAACAGTAGTAGTAGTAGTAGAAGTACTAGTAGTAGTAGTAGAAGTAGTAGTAGTAGTAGTAGTAGTAGTAGTAGTAGTAGTAGCAGTAGCAGTAACAGTAGTAGTAGTAGTAGTAGTAGTAGTAGTAGTAGTAGTAGTAGTAGTAGTAGTAGTAGTAGTAGTAGTAGTAGTAGTAGTAGTAGTAGTAGTAGTAGTAGTAGTAGTAGTAGTAGTAGTAGTAGTAGTAGTAGTAGTAGTAGTAGTAGTAGTGGTGGTGGTAGTAGTGGTAGTAGAGTAGCAGTAGTAGTAGTAGTAGTAGTAGTAGTAGTAGTAGTAGTAGTAGTAGTAGTAGTAGTAGTAGTAGTAGTAGTAGTAGTAGTAGTAGAGTAGTAGTAGTAGTAGTAGTAGTAGTAGTAGTAGTAGTAGTAGTAGTAGTAGTAGTAGAGTAGTAGTAGTAGTAGTAGAGTAGTAGTAGTAGTAGTAGTAGTAGTAGTAGTAGTAGAAGTAGTAGTAGTAGTGGTAGTAGTAGTAGTAGTAGTAGTAGTAGTAGTAGTAGTAGTAGTAGTAGTAGTAGTAGTAGTAGTAGAAGTAGTAGTAGTAGTGGTAGTAGTGGTAGTAGAGTAGTAGTAGTAGTAGTAGTAGTAGTAGTAGTAGTAGTAGAGTAGTAGTAGTAGTAGTGGTAGTAGTGGTAGTAGTGGTAGTAGTGGTAGTAGAGTAGTAGTAGTAGTAGTAGTAGTAGTAGAGTTGTAGTAGTAGTAGTAGTAGTAGTAGTAGTAGTAGTAGTAGTAGTAGTAGAGTAGTAGTAGTAGTAGTAGTAGTAGTAGTAGTAGTAGTGGTAGTAGTGGTAGTATTGGTAGTAGAGTAGCAGTAGTAGTAGTAGTAGTAGAAGTAGCAGTAGCAGTAACAGTAGTAGTAGTAGTAGTAGTAGTAGAAGTAGAAGTAGTAGTAGTAGTAGTAGTAGTAGTAGTAGTAGTAGTAGTAGTAGTAGTAGTAGTAGTAGAGTAGTAGTAGTAGTAGAGTAGTAGTAGTAGTAGTAGTAGTAGTAGTAGTAGTAGTAGTAGTAGTAGTAGTAGTAGTAGTAGTAGTAGAAGTAGTAGTAGTAGTGGTAGTAGTGGTAGTAGAGTAGTAGTAGTAGTAGTAGTAGTAGTAGTAGTAGAGTAGTAGTAGTAGTAGTGGTAGTAGTAGTGGTAGTAGAGTAGTAGTAGTAGTAGTAGTAGTAGTAGTAGAGTAGTAGTAGTAGTAGTGGTAGTAGTGGTAGTAGTGGTAGTAGAGTAGTAGTAGTAGTAGTAGTAGTAGTAGAGTAGTAGTAGTAGTAGTAGTAGTAGTAGTAGTAGTAGTAGTAGAGTAGTAGTAGTAGTAGTAGTAGTAGTAGTAGTAGTAGTAGTAGTAGTAGTAGTGGTAGTAGTGGTAGTATTGGTAGTAGAGTAGCAGTAGTAGTAGTAGTAGTAGAAGTAGCAGTAGCAGTAACAGTAGTAGTAGTAGTAGTAGTAGTAGTAGTAGAAGTAGTAGTAGTAGTAGTAGTAGTAGTAGTAGTAGTACTACTACTACTAGTAGTACATTGGAAACATATAGGCCTGTATTATATAGTTAATAATGATTTTTCAAGTGATATTATTATCTTATTGAAACTTGTCTTTATAATTCTCTTCTTTTTTTCATTCACCATAAACACCTCTAAGTTCAAAGAATAAGTGATTAACACAATGATGATGAAGCCACATCCATTGTCACCATATTTTATTATCATAATTATACAAAGGAAAAGATTACACTCTTTCATATCATTATTGTGTTTTGTATCATTTAATAAAACAATTATTTTGTTTAAATCAATATCATTTAGAGAAACCAAATATTGAAAAAAATCTTATACGACCTCAATACATTTAATCAGACTGTACTGTCTATCAGTATTATTGTTCTTTCTTACAGGCTTTTGTCTCATACATGTATCTTCTTTCAGCAAAAAAGGTGTTAAGTCCTTCAAATTTGATTTGTTGCGGCTCTGAAGCTCAAAATGTTCCTTCTTTTAATAAATGGTCCTTACAGAGGATGTTTTGAAGCCTTGCATCACTTAAACAGAAAGCTGTTAGCACCAAGGGTTTGATTAATTGGTAGGTAAAGAAGGACAAGAACCCTTTCTAGCTTTCAAACGACGATAAAATCAACCAAGACAGCCACCTACATGCTGTTGTTGTATTCTCTTTTATTTACCGAGCAAGCGAGTTAATCATTATTCAAGCAGACTTCGCCTGGTTGATTTCGGAAACAAAATTAAGGGCTTGTTGTTTTTGCAGGAATTTCTTTCTTTAAACCGTTCTGATTTTCTGTCACCTTACAATGTCTCATTGACGGTTCTAATCATATACTACAATAATTTCTTGGGTAATTACTAGCCAAAGTATCTGTTCTCGTTTCTCTCACTTTTAAATGTCTTATTTGTTCTTATTGTGTTACTTTCCTTTTTCAGTGGATTCCTTTATTTCTGTGATTCTGTATAAATAGGGTTAGATTGTTAACTTTCATTCTTTTTTTCCTCGTAATTATCTCTTTCCCATTCTCTTTCTTTCTTGTAATCTTATTTCATCTTCCCCCTGACTGGTCTTCGCATTCCACTCTCGAAACCAGCTCCCTTTCAAGGTAACGGGAGTGAAAGTTCTTTTTTGCTTGGAAGAAGGCGGAATGGATGAATCATGGAGTTTGGATTCAACCAGCCAGAAATTTCATCAAAGCAATGAGCCATGAAGGCACATCTCAATTTATTCTTCATCCACTGCCTATCCTTCTCTTGATTACTTCAGCTAATCAAGAAAATACTGCTAAGTCAAGAGACGAAAGACAATAGAAGATAGATTGTAGAGTGGTGGTTACCTTTGCATATTCTTTCCCACCTTAACTTTCCAGCTGAGGAAATTATCTTTTTTTATTCCTCACTCATTGCTTATTTCTCCTTTTTTCCATTCCCTCATGAAATATTCAAGGGTTTTATGCATACAAGACTTGTATTTTTTGTGTGATAGTTTGTTTGCGATGAAACTGCTTTTAGCAGCTATTGATTTGCAGTGTTTGGTATTTATCAGTTCAGAAGAGTGGAAGTTAACTTCGAGATGAGGAAAAATGAAACCTATGTTAATATTCACAAATTATCCTCTCGTTTTATTTCATCCAATTATCATTTCCTGCAGAATGAGTTTGGTACGAAATACTGCTTTTTTATTGCTTTTTTATTTTAATGCCTTTTTATTTTATTTTATTTTAGTGCCTTTTTAATTGTTTTTGTAATTTTAATCCTGTCATGATATATTCCTTTATTACTCTTTCTTTCATTCTTTCTTCCCCAACCCCCACCCCTCTCTCTCTCTCCCTCTCCTTCTCTCCCCTCCCTCTATCTCACTATCTCCTGTTTGTTTTTACCTTTGTGGAGAGCAAACTTTCTTGGCAATGAAATTATATAAATATAAGTATCTATAAAGTGATGATTAAGAAAATATTTTTATTACCATGTTTTACATTATTGAATTATATTCCGGTTTTTCTCTGAATCTAATTTTGTATGTGTTTTCCATTCTTTGTTCTATGATATCTATTCTTTCTTAAATATATACATGTTCCATAAAAATGGTTGAAATAAATGGAATAAAATTGGAAACCTTTAAAATGTATTAATTCTGTTTGTAAGTACATGCGTATATTATCTTATATATATATTATATGTTTGATCTTGTTAATTTTTTTCTTCTGTAAGTTTCTTTTTTTTATTCCAAATTTTTGTAATGTTCTCAAGGAAATGCATTGTAACAATTAAATTTAAATTAATTTATATTTTGAGACTTTTTAACGCATTTTTTCAATTAGACATATTCTGATCTAGAAAGAAAATCTTTCACATAGCAATAATAGTAATAAAAATAATTCTATTCTATTTCGTTTTCTATTATTTGTGTGTATGATTATTTTCTTGAAGCGCCATGAGCACCGAAAGGTGGACCCGCATGTGCGCTATATAAGTAGCCACCATTATTATTAATAATAAAATAAAAGCACTGCATTGAATGGAGAGATGAATATATGATAGACTTGACGGAATTCCTCTGTCCAATTTTCCCAAATCAGGCCGTCAATAATTGCAGCCACATATGGGCACATTCTCTGACGGAGCAATCTCTTTGTAACAATGTCATTTCTTTACCCAATCAAGCAGTGCCTAAAAAATGGGACAACAAAATTACCTCAAATTAGTCTAATAAGAATGAAATTATGTCTGCTGTAATTGCAGTAAATTGTTATAGATTTTCTGCTCCAGTACGAAAAGAAATGAAGCACTTTGTGTTGGTTGTATTCGGTTGGTGTGCACTCCGGTGGAAGGTGTAGGAAGGGGTGCCCATTGTTCCCCTCCAAGCCACAACACTAGAAGGCATACCCCCTATCATGTGACACCGCAAATCACATCATAACGCAGGGACCATGCCAGTCAGCGGGTGAGACTCGGAGATAGATGCTAAATACCACTTGCAGCTATACCGAGGACCAACGACGAGACGAGATGTAAGCCGGGGACGAATCACACACCGTCGCCCGCCGCCGATGTCTTTTCTACCGGGAGAGGCATGGCAGGAGGGATGCTGTCTCGTTGGCTTCCCTCCATCCAGCTTATAGCTCGATGCCAGCGTGATGAGTGAATGCGATGATGCTTATACGCTCGCCGGGCTGGGTATGGCATGGATTGACTGTGGTGTATCCATCCATCTATCGGTCTGATTTCAACCCAGACTTCACTCTCACGGAATGCCTAGCTTACTGATTGATATAACACATGATATCAGCACCATAAGACTGTAGATAACATCCACCGTATTATTCCCATTTCTGAATTGGGAATAATATCAATCCATTTCTAGACATCATTGGAACCATAATTCGAACATCAGTATCATAATCCCTGTTTGTTTCTATCTTGATTTATAATGTATTTCAAATTATGCTCTCTACCTTTTTGGATAAATCCATGTTTGATTTTTTTTTATAAAGCATGGTAAATTAATCCTCGGGTGTATTCAAAATTTATTCATCGAAGCAAACTTCAATTTATATGCTTTTGAATTTACAAACAAGGTACCAAACATGTTTTTGAATTATAAAGATATAAGTTGAAAAATTATGGAGCAAATAAACAAACAACTTGAAAGTGCTAGTGGAACACTTACTCAATAGATAAGATGTTGTTGTCCAATATTGTGGGCCAAGTTCGTTGTAAGTAATTTATTGCCAACCAGTGGAGAAATGGCCTGACAGTTCTAGGTATCCAGCTTCGAAACCAAAACAGTCATTTATTTACTATTGACAAGAAAAGTATCCCTAAGTGATTCTACCTGTCATCTATTATTATTGATAGTACTGGAAGGAAATTATAATGATGTAGTTTTAGTTAGTTTCTTAAGAAGTAGTTTGGATGGTTTGATTGATTGCTCCCTGAATGCCTATCAAATCGATTTCATATGAAACACTTCAACAAAAGTGCCATTTATTTTCTCATTTTTGAGCTTTATATAGAGCTATAGATTTCCAGTGGGATGTATGCAGTGATTTAGGCAGATAAACTTGGTCGTAAATATGACTTTGAGTTAGAGAGACTCATTTTAATCCTACCATAAAAAGTATCAATAAAAGATTAGGTAAACTTGAAAAGGAATGAATGTAAACAGGAGACATAGATTACAGGTTTTAATTTGAATTAATTGAAAGAGAACAGTGTATGTCAGTGAGGAGGGTTCTAAATTAACTCAATGAAATATTAGATTGTATATCAGAGACATCATAACATACCCCGCCCCCTCTAATCCCCCTTTCTGTACAGGGACAATATTCTGCAGGCGTTGGAGATGGATTTTTTTAATACATTTCTGATAAGTTATCTTGATCTTTCTTTTAATGAAAATTGTAACACACAGATGAAATAAAAGCTTCATCTCACAGGAGATGGTGAAATTACTACTTGATATTTTTGTAAAAGCTTTTTTTAAGAGAGACATTCAAATTCCACATGGATAGATAGAAGGGTGAGAGTGGTATCAATAATTGATTTAATTTTTATCTCTATTCTATGTATTAATTCTTCATGTATTCATTTTATCACATGGGTAATAAATTTTCCAGTTATCAAAAGAAATACATTCAATATAAATTGATAAATGATATACAAACAAATCTAATGAAAGTCATAATAACAATAATAATAAGTGATTATCATGGGCATTTTTCCATCAGTATTAAGTGAGACAGGTAAAGAACTACCATAATGTATTCAAGACAAAATAACCACATATTTAACTGGCAATGCAGGAGCAATAACATAGAATATAAAGTCATTTCAATTTAGAATAATTATACAGTTTTTATTTTGCTTTGTTACAGATACCATAATACCTTTTCTAAGTGATTATTATAATAGAACACATTCTTATTTATTTGATTTGTATCCCACATGTCGCCGCTTATGCACAATATCCAGTCATTAAAACAAATGTACAGAAGAAGGCCAAAATCGACCCAGCCACTTTTTAACTGTGTCCGATTTGAATGATGTGTAAGTAATTCATGAATAATAAGCATTACAAAGTCATCTTGTTCGTATTCTATCCATTGCACACATACAGCATCGTGGGTAGCTTTCTGCTATAAACTTGCAATCAGTCAACGCAAATCAACAATCTTCCTGTATACCATATGGGATGATAGTAAAGACCTACAGACTACAGGGAAGAGGAATGTTTCGAGTTGGAACCGTCAGCCTTTAATTACGTTAATGTAGAGAGAGGGTGATCAGGATATGATCAGCTATTGCTAGTCAAGGAAAATAATACTTAAGTATCTCATTTGTTGTGGGCTAACATTAAGAATGACAGGTATGTGCCAGTGATACGAACTTGATGCAGAGCCAGCATACCAGCCGTCGTATGTCATCACATACTGCCAGTTTTTTCACTACCGGTTGAATGTGATTAGCTCCCTCTTGTGATCATATGCACTACATTCTGCTAACCAGTCTACCAGCGTAATGTAGGCTCTCCTTGTGAATGTGGAGTATGTATATTAAACAACATCTGGATTCTAAGAGGGCGGTTGTCAAGCTCCCCCTCCCCCCCTCCCACGGTCATCTATATATTTTATCCATTCATTCACTAACATGTCATTCTCTATTTACCTCTCCTCTGCTTTTCATCCGCCCCTACCTTTCCGCTTACCCTAACTCTATCAAGTTCTGTCTTCTCCCTTTTCCTTAACATTTCTCTTACTAACTTTGTTTTTATTACCCTTTCCCCATCTCTTGACCTTTCTCTTCCTTACCCCTTTCCCTTTTATCTTTACCCCTCTCTACCTTACCACCTTTCCCATTTTGTAACTTCTCTTCCTTACCCCTTCCCTCTTTCTTTAACCCACTCCACCCCTTTCCCCCTTTCTCTACCCCTCTCTTCCTTACCCATTTCTCCTTATTTCTTTACCAGTATACTCTCACTCCCTTTTGTTTTCTTTACTCCTCTTTTACCCCTTTCCCCCTCTTTATACCCCTCTCTTGCTTACCACTTTGCCCTTTCCCCCTCTCTTCCTTACCCCCTCCCCTCATTTTCTTACCCCTCTCAGCTCTCAAAATACAGGTGCATCTTGAGTCATTTTCCACAAATGGAAGTCTTCCTTTGCTCTTAAACATTTCTGCTTCTGTATCTCTTCACTGGGACATAATTTCTTTCAATTTCCTGTTATTTGCAGTCACTGGGTTAAGGTTGGCATTGATACCTTCATATTACATAACACTATGCTGGCCATAATGTCCATACGATCAGTGTAATGCTCATTGAGACAATTTCTGTCAAAATTTACAGATCATCTTCTAGACAGCAATTAGTCTGAAAGTTATCATGAAACAACATTAGTTATTAACATCATAAGCTCTTACTCTAATGAGCACAGTCTGTGGTCGGGCACCCCAGATAAATATAGAATATTTCTGAAATATCAAAGTTGCAAAACTGCAGCATAAAACTTCATATATTTTTGTAATTCAAGGTTTATTTGAAATTCACAGTATATGAATTCTTCCATTGATAACATAATACCATATCAATTGAGCTACCTTTTCTGTTTATATGCATGTGTTTGTTAATGATAGTGAGGTAATGAAAATGCACCTGTTTTTATTTTTTGGCCAAGAGAGATAACAGGAAGTTCTTGTGTCAAAGGCAATTTAATATTTTGTTAGAAAGACAGTAATCTCCTTCACCATTATCCAGTAATTTTGAATCAACAAAAATGTAAATAATCAAGATTATTATGACTAATATGACAATAATAAAGAACATTTATTATATGGCATCTATCTAATAAATTATTCTAAGGTGCAGAGGGCTTTGTAATAATATTGAAAGGTGTAAGGAATTACAGATAATTTGTAATGTATTTTTATGTGTGGGTACATGACTGGAATGTACATGTATACTCAGTTAAGGTCTCACAGGTGTGCAGTAGACAGACCATGTATTTGTTTTTCCATATGTGGTGTAAGAATTTGCATTCTATCTTTTTGATACCTGAAGATTTGGGAAACAATTTGGAAAATTGGAGTGATATCACCATCCTCATCACTGTCGTCATCATCACCATCATTATAATCATCACGATCAACATCATCACCATCAACATCATCACCGTAAACATAACAACTATCATCATACTTACTTATGGATTCTTTTGAACGCAGTCCAAGGACTCTGTTTTCAGCTCCAAATCCTGTCTCCTCTTTCGGTTGGCCGGATCATGTCCTGGTTGGTCAGCGTCAAGCTTGGTCAGCGTCAAGCTTGAACTTCACTGGTTCATCATCAACATAATCATCATTGTCGTCATCATCATCATTATCAACATCGTAATTATCATTATCATAATCTTCATCATTACTAATATCATCATCAACATCTTCACCATCACAACAAACTCCATCATCACAATCAACATTATCATCATCATCTTCATCAACAACACCATCATCATCATCACCATCATCACGATAATCATTGTCATCGTCATTACCACCAACATCATCAAAGTTTGCATCATCCTCAATGTCTTTTGACCGGTATATGACATCGACCAAAGTGATAGCTCTCGGATTGTGGAAATAAACTAGCACCTCGAGTTGTTCCACGAATCCCATTTGGTAGACCCAGGACCATTCTCTAGACAATAATACCATTGGAATACAGCAAAACCTAGACATGGATAAAAGCCTATCTTTAGGTGCTCCGGTCTCCAAATATCATTCAAATCCTAAATGTTTGTTGTTTTAGCTTGTAGTGAGGTGGTAGATGACACTCTTACTTGTTATTCCATCACAACATATCATACCTCATCTTTACTACGGAGCTGTGTGATGATGTTGAAGCGGAGACAGCCTACATTCATTTTATTTCCCAAGTGATTTTTGAAGAAAGTATTTTAATTTTGCTGTTTCCTTATTTAGATTGGAGACATCTTCTATATATTTTTCATTTTTACTTTGATACTTAACCCTACCATTTGATTGGCAGGAATCCCCCCCCCCCGATCATCCTTCATCTGTTTAGCTATTAAAAGTTGAAGGATGCGTGATAAGCTAAACATTGACAAATTTTTATGAGAAACCAAATTGAAAATAAGTTGTATGGTGGCTGAAAATTTGTTTTTTTCTTTCTTTCTTTCTTTTCTAACTGCATTGTGTCATTATTAAACTTTAAAAAGGAAAATCTGTGGGCAAATGCATCTCTGAATGTGTTGAATGTTATACATTAAATGCTTTTAATCATCATTTATATTAATTTCAGATTATTATACTTCATGCAGACTTATTATCTTATTGTCTATGTGGTATTGCTATTTTTTTCCAATTTTGATCCTGGATAATGAATTGGGTATTCTTGTAAGGTCCCTTGTGTTCACATAGTAACTGCATTCCAGTTGAAATGAATATAGATTTTTTTTAAATAACAATTGTCATTTTGACAAGGATTTTTTTTCAATAGAAATTCTATGAATTGCCCCTCTGTGAAGTCATCTATTAAAACTACATAAGATTATTTTTAGAGTGTATATTCCACTGCCTAACTTCCATTCTGAAACATCGGAATTTTGTAGTAACTTTTAATCAAACAATATTTTTATTTCTTGATTTTCTACTCAACAAAATATTGTCTGTGTGAGGTGTGTGGCTTAGCCTGCAATAAGACGTGACCCTCTTGCTTTCATTACTTCTTTTTCCTTTTCCAATTTAGATAATCTCATTTGATACTTAGAAATATCTATGAGTACCTAATAATGCAGTTCATTCTTTATACATGCTATTCAAAATGAAATTATCCACCTTTGGATATATCAAACAGGATCTACATACAATGAATACCAGTATCATGTGGTTTATTTGGCCATCATCTGTCAGACTTATGCTGGTATTTTAGATGGCATGTCATTCCTAAATGAACCAATTTGTTCTGACATATGGTTTAATTTGTGGTGTATCATTAGATCTTTCACAAGGAATAAATTATTATTTTCTCTTTTTTTTTTTATTTGTATTAATAATCACAAACAAATAGACATCTACAACAATTTACATCTTCTTAGCAAGCACATGAAATCACAAATACATAAACATGTGTGTAACATTTCCATCTCATACTCAAGAGGAGGAGGGGGGGGGGGAGTCAATGGAAGGTTAATTCAGTACTTTGTTTACAAATGAATAATTAATCTTGATAAATGTTAGCAGTGGCGTACGCAGGATTTTTGAAGGGGGGTTTAGCTGAATGAAATTTTGACAACAAAAATAGGTCTTCAACAAAATTTTAGGAGGGGGTTTAATTCTTAGGGGGGGGTGGGGTGTAAAAAAAATGAAGGGATGGTTGAACACCCGTAACCATCCCCCTGCGTACGCCACTGAATGTTAGTTTTGGATGTAGGTTACTTGTCAAAGTACAAAGCTAATGTGAATGGATGGACATCATACAGAGATGCCAAATATTCATCATTTTGCAGTATTTTTACAAATTTTTACCATCCAAAATACTTTTTTTGCCCCTCAAAATACTGCTACTTCTTCATTAGATAGGCAACCCTGTTAACACTTTTTTAATTGGAAGGTTTTAACCAACAATTGGTCCATTCCTTTTATAACCAACTTTGGGGTTGGTTAAAAACAATTCTGAGAGTGTATGAATAATTTCTTGCATTTGGATTTTCATTGTGAGCTTTTCCACAAATTTAATTTTTGTATTTGATGAAAAGGAACTAATAATCTCCAACATTTTTTTTTGTAGAATAGTTTATCATCAGCTGCTGCTGTTGTATTACTGTTGTTTACAAGCATAAAGGTACAGTTACATCAACTTTGCCATTCAATTGTAATTACCATGGTAACAATGGTCAACAGCCAATCAGAAGCCAGGATTCCATGAAAGTTTTATGCAATATGACCCAGATGTTATCGTGTGTTTTAATAGGTCAGCTCTGAAAATATTTGAAATATTTATTTTATGTGAAACGGTTTAATATTTAAGGAATGATTAGCTGCATGTGTAGTCCTATTGAGTTGTACAGTCATTTGAACGATGGTTGTCATCAATAGTATGAAGGTCAATGTACTTTTTTCCTTGGGTTGATTTTTGGTGTATCAATTTGATTATCATGTTTCCTATTACTATCATTTGAATTGTAGATGTCTAGAGTGTTTTTTTGTCTGATCTGATACCTCTCCGTTTTACACACTCTTTCATGTCAGTCTTTCTCATGTAGGTCAATCTGTATTAACCCCCACCCCCCTCTATTCTCTCCCTCTCTCCTTTTTCTTTTATCTATTACTTTTCCTTTTCTTTCCCAATGTTTCATAATCCTCTCTCCACTCTCACTCACTACATTACCTCTGTCTATCTTTTCACTTTTCTTTTGTTTCACTTGTTTCAATTCTTTTTTTCTTTTTCTGCCTTCCCAGTATGGTCTTTCTGTCAACTGCTTTTTTGTCTTTATTTCTACTACTACACTACAAATCGGATGCATCCAAGAATGAATCAACAGTGGTACGACAGGTTTTGTGTTCTGACATGAGAGTTGGTAAATCATGTAACAAACTACTTGTATCCCTATGTATGTTATCAACAAAATTTAAAGGTCTACGTCCTTTCGTATTATGAGGGAGGCACAACAAAAGTATGTTTCTTTCCCATTTTGTATTTTCTTTTTATATCTACATCTATATTCATATTTACACCATCTTTCTCCCCCTTTGCCCCTCCCACTCATTCCTACCTCTTCCCCCCTCTCTCTCCCTCTCTTTCTCTCATTTTCCACTCATCACTTTCTTCATAAAGGTAAATATTTATATCATATAGTGGAGAAATATATATCTATATAAGGTGTTGATAATTATGATTTACTTGTTGTTTTGCTTGAGTTTAAAAAATAATTTAAAAATTACGCTCCTGGGGATTTTTTGAGAGGTTATTAAGATGTTTGAATAATTTACTTTTTAATTTAATCCAATGACTAGTAATGAAAATCAATTCTGAATAATAATTCTGACTAAACTGAAGTATCTTTGAGGTTTTTTTTCTCTTACACAAACTGTATAGATTTAGAAGAGATTTCTTCTTTCCTCTAGTGGTATATTATCATAGATATATCTCAATGCAATAATTCCACTAATTCTTTAAATTGATTTCTCATGGGTATGTTAATCACCCGTTCTTACTGAATAATAATTGCAAATGAAGACCATTCCCAGACAGAGAAAAACTACTTTAGGAAATTTGTGGTGTTTGTAGACCAAAACAAGACTATATGTGACAATTATTTCCTCAACTCGATTATAACAAATCAAACATGATAATCTTTAATGCAATTTGTTAGTAACATATCTGCAGTCATGGACTTAAAATGTTATGAAGAAAGGTAAATATGTAAAAATAAATAGTATTTATACACCTTGTTAGGGGCTTACTGCATAAATCTGGTCTTAACTGTGCTTAGTATATGGTTAATTGTATCGAATAAGTGCTTCCCGCAAGAGGGACTTAGGGTAATTTTTACAATTATTTTTTTCTTTTCAACATTGAAAGATTAAATTGTAGGTGATTCAATAATTTAAAAAATTATTTCAAAATTTCTAGTAAAACTCAAAATATTAGAAAATTAAAAAGGGCATAACTAAAAAGAATATTATCATAATGATTACCGTAAGTCCCTTCTTGCGGGAAGCCAACAAAGTATAGTACACTGTACAAAATGAAGTGCTAATTTAGCACTTACAGTGCTTGTATGACGGCACTACGAGTGCTGATGTTTTAGTTCAAATTTAAACTAGAAAATCAGCACTCATAGTGCAGTCACTATACAAGCACTTTAAGTGCTAAAATAGCACTTCATTTTTTACAGTGTATTCTCAAAGAAATAACATATCTCAAATTCATTATTTGAAATATTATACAGTAACAATGTTATTCATTATAATACAGTTTAGTAAACCACACTGATCGCAAGGTTTAAGGTCAACATTGATAGTTTAATTTTGTAATGACTTTAAAGGACATAAAGAGTACAATACATTTCATCACCCCCCCCCCCCCCCGCAAGAATTAGAGACACACACACACGCACCATTAGTAACAAAGTACAATTCTTATATTTCTATTTTGGCAGTAAATATCTCCTCACATTATTTTTTCTGATTCTTATAATGTACTAATCTCATCAACTTTGGTGAGTATTTCAAACTCAAAGTAACTGAAAAGATCTAGAAATAATGGAAGGATGATAATGAAAGCTTTGAGCTTCGATACCTTCACAATTCAAATAAACTTGCAACAAACACAGATATAGAAGCATTTCGTGATATCAAGGAATAGAGTCTTCATTTATATTGATTGATTGTATACAGCATTATGTAATCCTTGTTAGACACCGCCATACTACCTCCAACATGCTTTTATTTCGGTTATACCCCAAGGGACGCAATGATTATTGTCACTTGTTGGAACGAGAGAGTGAGTTACTTCCCAAATTAGTGCTGGCAGTTAATTTGTCCAACTTCTAGGATCAATGAGAATTGTGTTTGTCAGATGTATTAAGCTAGTAGGAATATACTGAAAACTGAGACCTGCAATTGATGTAATTTGTAATGACTTAGACTATCTCGTATAATGCTTTCTTAATTTTTGTAGTACTGTTACTCTTTAAGTTATACTGTAATGCTAATGTGTCTTTGTTTCATGTAAATGACTTGACTATACAACCATGTTACTGGTGTATAGGTTGAAGAAGGGCTATGGAGTCATGAGACACTTGCACCCCACTCACAAAAAATAATAATAATAGATAAAATATTTTAAAAAATAGAAATTCTACTCCAAAGGAAAAGAGTGTGGGAAAAGAAAGGAAAAACATCATGTTATTGTTATTCTCATTTGAAGGAAATTTTTAGAAAGTTTGCCCCATATGCTATTTTCTTGCCCCTCAAATTAGATTGCACCATCAGTCCATATGACTATTACCAAATGAGATTTATGGGAGATGAGGTACTTGATTCAAATTTTGTTAAAATAATAATGACTTATTAGTGGGAATTTTTTTATTCAAAGTGCTGATTGGAATCATTTGATACAAACAGAGTAGAGCAATTTGCAAGTGTGCCTTTAGTTTTTCAGCTACATGTACATTTTGTGTGAGAATCACATCATGAATAGAATTTTATGCAACATTTAGAGTACAGGTTTAGGTTGTTTTTTATATGAGTAGATCTAAATTTCCTTTAATAAGTCCTTATGTTCTGTAGTAAGTGGAGCACAACTTACACTTTGTTACCAAAATAAGTATACTTTATCTATGTTTAAAGCAGTATTCTTTTACAGTGTGAAAATGTTAAAGAAATAGGCACATTGTGTTAGCTTTCATTCTCTAACTTGTCAATCCGAGTAGTTTTCTCCCACCAAATCCAATAACATTTCCCAATTATCCGGTAAAGTATTCACGCCTGTTTAAGCAATACCAACCAATTGTATAAATCAAGATTTCTCTTTTCAGAAAATTCGCTCATTTTTGCTTGATTTGTCATTTATTATTACGTCTGCGTGGACGGTATACAATAGGCAGTGAGATTGCTGCCGTAGTAGCTCTTACCACTGAAAGCATTTTCATCTAATAACAGATTGTAAGAAATTAAAAAGCCTCCATGGGTACAGGGGTAAAAGCATGTCAAATTGGTAATGACAGATTTGTTATAATTAATATAATTTGTGATTGATGTCTGATTTGTGCTAAAGCATTTGTGCCATAAACACCTCCAGATTGGTATAAAAGATTGGGGAAATTCTGAGACATATTCAGTTGGTAACATTTGCCTACCTGCTGGTAATAAGGGAATCTTTGTGGCTTGCTGTATTGGTGGATGATATTTTGGAATATTTCTTGCTGTGTCATTGATATTAATTACTACATTTTAGGTATGTATATGTATAAGGAGGTTGTCTATGAGGGGGGACTTTTTTTTATTTTCATTACTTTATGTTTTTTTGTTTGTTTCTTGTTTAAAAAGTACTTGAAGCTTTGTTTTTTGGTGAATAATTCTATTTCTAGTACTTTCCGTTCCCCATGACTTTATTGTTTAAAGTTGTTTAAAAAAACAGTACTCGAATCTCTATTTCATTAAAGAATTCTCTTAATAGAATTGGTGTTCCTCAGAGAGGACCTGAAATCATTGGTCCCCTGGTTGCTGATTAACAAGCAATCATGCTTTCTTAAACATATAAAACAATCATGATCATTATAATATCTATAGTTATGTATTCTTCTTTGATGAAATCTGACAAAATACTTATACCATCATGAAAACAAATAATATACTCTCTATAATATCATTTAAGTTTTAATAATAAGTACCATGAAATGATTGATATTTCTTATCTTCAAGATACTGGATTGAATAATAGTAATGCAGTATTAGTTAGGTTTTATAGCTGTATTTGTAGCTAAATATTACTATTTCAATAATAATATATAGCATTTTTGAGGCGCCGATTTATCTAGTTGCCTATTCAATGGCACACTATATATTACCCCGGCTGTAGCTCTAGCTGCTAAAGGCGCTTGGTGCATTCAAGGAATAAATCCTGCCAGGTACCCATTCACCTCACCTGGGTTGAGTGCAGCACAATGTGGGCAATTGCTAGGAATCGAACCCATATCCCTCAGATTGAAAGACGAGAGTCGTAACCACTAGATCACAACGCCCCCCTCCCCACTATTTTCAAACTCTGCAGAATCGTTTTAAAGGATGGTTGTGATCATCAATCAAATTTCTTCCTTAATTACGATTCTTGATTGCATTCTTTAATCCAGGCTATCCAATCTATGGTAGGAATTCATTAATTTACAAATATGCAGAATATCTTGATATTTTCTCTTCATTGCATATTCTGTCGGCCATTGGATGCTGGCTTCGTTTCCTGATCAATGTTTCATATATTTTATTTCCTTCAAAATATTAAGGAAGGATAATGATTAGCAGAATATTTTTTGTATTTATATCATTAATTGATATTTGGTGTACACAATTAGTTCATGTACAATTTGTTTTGCATTTTTTGTCGTAGAGCGATACAATTTATTTTAAGCCCCCTCCCCTTCATTACCTTCACTTTGTATGTAATATTTTTATTAATATGTAGCACTTGATAACATCTTATACTAAGGGCTATTCAAATGTTGCATATTATTATTGTTACTATTATTGTTTTTCTTTTTTGCTCAGCAAATTTCGCTATAACCCTACTCTTTCTTACATTGGGTTTCGTTCCCCTCTCCTCTCCCTATCTCTCTTTCTGTCTTTTCCCTGTTATAATGTTATTTCCTTTCTAACTACTCTTTTTACCTCTCCCATGTCCCAGTACAGTCCACACCAAACATAATTACCCCCATATGAAGCGTGGTCCTTCTCTAAATTATGACAGCTCTCTGCAGCATTTGTCATTAGGCAATAAACCCCTCTCCCATTCATCATAATTCTTTCTTAATGATCAAATCTTGGTAATTGGCATAATTTATATATCATAATTAACTTTCTTATCTCCCTCATATATCTTTATTCCATACCATGCCTATATATAGTTGTCAGTATTGGAGAAATACAGTTTTGAAATTCGTGTTCATATATTCTGAGTTGGAAAAGTGTAGTCGTAAATACGCCACAATCTCAGCTTTAAATATGTTTTTTCTTTCAAATGGAGATATGTTAAGTTTGACGTTTTATCTCATCACATCTGCATGTTTCCTTTGATTAACATAATGCTTTCCTCCTAACATTTTTGGATTTGTGAAAAATCTTGCTTGCATGACAAAACTTCATTTTAAAGTGTTATTTTATAAGATCTTTTTGACAGATTCCAATAATGATGCAGTCAGTTATAGCGCCTATAGTTGTAATTTCTTTATTATATTCTCTTTGGAAATGTTTGAAAATCAGGATATGAAAAACTTGAAGACAAATATCAAGCGGGAGATATAATCATCTGTAATCATGGAGAGGAATGAAAGAGAGATTGAGAGTGAAAGAATAAGCAAGAGACTGAAAGAGGGGGAGAAAAGGGAAGACATATATATATATATATATATATATATATATATATATATATATATATATATATATATATATATATATATATATATAGAAAGATGGTAAACATTGTGGGAGAAAGTGAAATACTGATGGAGAGAGCAAGATCAAACAAGAGAGAGAGCAAAAGAAAAGAGACACAGAGATAGAGAGGGAGAAAAACAAAATAAAAACCATTTATAGTGGCCAGGGGATGGCAACATGCGATTATCAGCTAATTCTTGGAGAGATGCAATTTGGTATAATTCTGGCCCGAGGAGTAGATATACATCCCTATCCAATAAAATCATTTATCATCTATAAATTGCCTCTTATTGCCGTACTCGGCCAATGCAAACTCAAGACTGGAGCCGTGCATTTCATAACAAAAAAAAAAAAAAGAGAATGAAATGCATGTGTTACAAATAATAAGGGTTCTAGTTCTTCTCATAAACCCTCTGGCTATCTCCTTTATTCTTTGAGAAATACAATATTCTCATTATTTTATGTTTGTTTCTGCTTTCGTCACTTTATTTACATGACTTAATAGCTGCCATTGAACAGAATCCTTCCTATATTAAAAAATATCACATACTAGTAATCTGCATTGGAATGGATTGGATTTACAATGAATAATTTAATGCCTGATCAGTGTGTCACAAAATGTAGATCTGGGCCCCGTCTTACAAAGAGTTACGATCGATCCGATCAATCACAACTATGGACGGCCAGCAACGTCAACATCTATTATGCATGTTTGTTCAAAATATTTTCTAGCTATGATGTATATTCATGCATTCATCGTTTTTCTTAAAAATTCACTGTTTCTCTTTGGTTACAAAAGACATTGTGCAAATTTCCTGTAGAAAAAATTATGACCCTGGTGGATTTCCATAGAGTTACGATTGATTGGATCAATCGACAAATCAGAACTCTTTGTAAGACGGGGCCCTGTGGTGATTTATAATACATTCATGTTTTCTTGGTGTTGTTACGTCCATCAAAGATCAAAATAGTCTAGGGGCCCATCTTACAAAGAGTTGCAATTGATCCGATCAATTGCAACTATGGAAAGCCAGCAAAGTCAACATATGAAAAGGATGTTTGCTCAAACATTTCTTTACATATGAATGTATATCCATAACTTCATTGATTACTTGACAATTTGGTGTATTCGCCTTTGTGTACAAAGGGCATTTTGCAAATTTTCTGTAGAAAAAATTATGACACTGGTGGATTTCCATAGAGTTACGATTGATTGGATCAATCATAACTCTTTGTAAGACAGGGCCCAGAAAGAGAAAAAATACTAAATGATAATTATTGGTTGGCTTTGTGAGATAGAAAAGTATAGTGATTATTCAAGTGTCCCCAACAACAATAGAATTGTAAAAATATTCAAAAAAGTTGTAGAAATGTGTTTTTTAAATCCATGTATACAGAATTAAATAACATAGTTTCTTTCTTGGAAGGTCATATAAAATGGCTAAATCACGTGTTGGAAATGATCTTTACAACTAGAAATAAACACAATTTTGAATGATTTCATGCTAATTAATTGCTTTCACTTTGCAATTTGGATTGGATTTGAATTTCCCAAATTGATTATTATTTGATAATTGTTGAATATCATTTATTTTGTTCCTTTGGCTGTTTATATCAATGCAGTATTATTCATTTTTAATGTTTGATTGGTTGGTTTGTTACTTTAGAGAAGCTTAAAATCTGATACTAGAGACCATGAAAATGGTAAATCATCGATATATCAACACAAACCTAAATAATATTTTATCACTATTTTTTTTACAAAAATAGGGAAAGAAACTTAAGTTTCAGGGATCCTGAATTAATTTCAGTAATCAAGGGAGCATTTCACCAAGAATTTTGTCTGGTAAGTTGTCAGATCTGACAACTTTCCTTGATTTTGATTTGCTGATAAGCACTATTACTATCATAAATGTTGGATAAAACGTCTGACAAGTCCTTTCATGAAAGATCGTATACATGGGTTTGTATTGAAGTAAAGTGTGAGAGAGATGACCGGGGGGGGGGGGGTAGGTAGTCTCTTGATCATGCATTATGAAGAATGATGTCATGTTTAGTTACAAATAGTTTGAGGAGATCTCCCTCTGACCTGGGCTAGTCTTTTCCTGCCAAGTTTCCTTCCTTTTGACTATAGGATTAACCTTAATCCACCTCCTTGAGACGTGAACACTGGACTCCTGCACTGATCTTGAATTATTCTTACACTCTAAGAAAAGGTTTACCCAATATTGGGTAAAATGGGAACATGCATGTTGGTTGGGTAAAAATATTTTGGAAATTTTGTGCAATGTTGCATTGAAATAGCCCAATATGGGGTAAAAAAAATACCCAGCAAACATGCATGTTCACTTTCTACACACTTTCATATGATCAAAGTAGCCTTTTAAGATGAAAATTTGAATTAGAATTATGATGTGGATCTTATATAATAACCTTGTGTATAATTGTATTGAATCATTGGGATTTATCATTGTATATTATTTTTAGGATTATTTTCTATCTAGTCATTTATGTATGTATCAATTATGAATTCATTTATTTATTGATACTCATTTATATATAGTTTCATATTTATTGATTCACTTGCATGTTTATTAAATAATTCATTTTTCTTTTAAAAAATATTTGTTAAATATTCTTTCATTCATTTATTTCTTTACTTCCTAATATATATTTTTTTATATTAATTTATGTCTGTTTTGATTTATTCATGTATTCATTTCAGCTTTGTTTCTACTGAGTAGTGTTATTTCATGTCCATTTTCTGTCCCTACTCTTACAGTGAGTAAGCAATGCATAAGTATATGTTATGTCATGAACTGTATTTGTTGAATTAATTTGTGCAATACATAATCCCCAAATCCCCAAAAATTGTCTTCTATTATTATGACCCCCCTTATGTCCTTCTTTCTCCCCCTCTCTTTCCCTATCTTGAATAGCATATCTCTATGCCTGTACCTTTTATGACCATTCTTTCCGCCTCCCTCCCCCTTCTCTCTTTCTTTTTGTCTTGGCACACCCCTATATCTTTGTTGCCCCTCCCCTCAATTACTCCCTCCATCCCCATTTTTCTCTCTCTTTCTTTCTCTGTCTTAGCTCATCCCTATCTTTTTTGGTGACACAATATTTGCTCCTGCGACATTTGCTCGGGTCCTAATATCTCAGAGGGCATAGGGTTAGAGTACAGGAATAGAGTTTTTGGTTCAGAAAATTGTAAAGATAACGATTAGGGTTTATTTAGTTTTGGAGGTTATGTTTTATGTTTGGCTTAACGTGCAGATTTTCATTCGGAGCAATTATCACCGGAGCAAATGTCATGGAACCCCTTTTTTCCTTTCTTTCTCTGTCTTGGCTCATCCTCATAACCTTTTTTTCTCTCTCTCTTTCTTTCTTTCTTTCTTTCTTTCTCTGTCTTAGCTCATCCCTATGATCTTTTCTCTCTCTCTCTCTTATTTTCTCTGTCTTAGCTCATCCCTACGATCTTTTTTCTCTCTCTCTCTTATTTTCTCTGTCTTAGCTCATCCCTATGATCTTTTTTCTCTCTCTCTCTTATTTTCTCTGTCTTAGCTCATCCCTATAACCTTTTTATTTTGCTCTCTCTCTTTCTTTCTCTGTCTTAGCTCATCCCTATAATCTTTTTACTCTCTCTTTCTTTCTATTTATAACATTTCTATATATTTTTTATCCTGTGTCTATCAATTCCTCTCGGGATCACTTGTCTAAATTATGATGATGAGAGAGCTCCAGCAATCATCCATCCCTAGTATTATTCATTCCAATCTCTCTCCGATGCTTAGGGGTATACGGCTTTGTTTTACTGCGAGTATTTGCTTTGTTTTATCAGAGTCCCAGGCTGCCTTCCTAAGAACACTTTCAATTAGGACTCGGGTCTCCAGACATCCCCACATTCATATTTCTTTATCTCTTCATCAAATCGTTTGCAGTGAAAACAATCCAATTACATTAAAAAAGCAGGTTACGGACTGATATTCGAGATATGAATTGACAAGTAAAACATGACATAATGAAGCCACATGGCAAGTTCATCTGGAGTGTTGACAGGTGAAGTCGTAGAAAGAGATGATTATCCACAAGTTGTTAATGTTTGTAGGTAAATTGTCTTTTTGTTTGTTTGTATGTCACATAATTAAATTTAATGGAATAACCATCACCATGGTCATCACCACCACCACCACCACCACCACCACCATCATCATCATCATCATCATCACTACAACCCACCATCAACAACATCATCATTATTATCATTATCATCAATATCATCATAATCATCATCATCATCGTCATCATCAGTGTCATTAAAATCATCATTATCATCAGTATTATCATCATCATCATCATCAATATCATCATAATCATTATCATCATCGTCATCATCAATATCATCATCTACATCATTATTGTCATTGTCATTATTATAATCATCTTCATGCAAAGTTTGCAAATCTTACTTTATAGTTGACAGAGTTTTACGATAGTTTTATCATGGACAAGGATGTACTATTGAATAGAATTTTGAAGTCGAGTATTCAATTAAATCTTTAAAAAGCTGCACATGGGGAATAGAGATAATATATATCTTCAAAACAAATCACTGCCAAAATATTCCTATGCACAAACACATCAATAATTCAATCCATGATATATCATGTATTTTGAATCTATTATTCATAGTTTTGATAGGATACCAGGCATGCCTTGGCTGGTGACAAATTGATTGAAATATGTAATAAAAATAGCTTTTTGAAGAAAAAAAGAACTCATCGTGGAAGTAATGATATTTTTGTGTACTGTTAGTGAATCTGGAACATCAATGACATTTGATAGATGTGTTAGTATCCTCTCTTTCAGACAATTCTAGATTCATCTATGCCCTATTTACAGTACCAGTCACCATTCTTTGACTACCTGTTTACCTGTTTCCCCAGAGAACAATAGATTCGGTCCACTGAATCTATTGTTCTCTGGGGAAACAGGTAAACAGGTAGTCAGAGAATGGTGACTGGTACTGTATGTCTTGTTGAAAATATCTCTTATAATAACAGCTACTAGCTGAAAATGTAATTTCAATGTAAACAATAAATATGTTGTTACATTTGTTTGGCAATTGTTGGGGACAAAAAAAAAGAAGGGTTCACTATGAAAATTGTCTTTTTTTTTTCTTAAACAACATTGATAAAAAAAATTGGTATACATCCAGGGGGGGGGGGGGTCCCAGACCCCAGGCAACCCCCCTCCCACTTCATCACTGGGACTATCTAAGGGTGTGTTTCAGCGTTTTCAAACGTCGTTTCAAAACGCCGATCGTAAACGTGGTTCTGGGAGTGCTGTTTTTGCTTAACTTTTCAGAGGTGAAATCACGAACTCCAGCTGGCTTTGCTTCGTAAATTTCGTTGAGCATGAATGCGAGGTCAAATTGGGCGCGCCCTTTTTCGAAAGTTTTTTTTTTCCGAGTGTTGTTATGGGGAAGGTACATCGCCTTTTATTTAAACATCGAACAATTTCCGATATTTTAGTCATTGCATGGAGCTACTTGACACAGCCATATAATTTCCACCTTGGTGAGGATAATAGTGAGAAAAAATAAAGAATATTAAAATATGCATAATAAAATAATAAGACATCTATTTGTTTATGCTACTGGGGCATCTGGCGATGTTTACGATCGGCGTTTTGAAATGCCATTTTAAATGAAAGTAAGCATGGACGGAATCATGTTTTGCACTAATCACGTATGGAAACGCTGATTCTGGCCTGAAAAGTGGAAGCATGAACACGGCCTAAGAAGCAAAGATATGAGAGGAAGAAAGATGTCACAAGGAATCCACATCCATCATATTTTATTAATCTTGTAAGTGAACATTTCTTGGTTTTAAAGGGAATAGAGAGTAGTTGCAGCAAACAATTATTTCATTAAAAAGTTGTTTAAAGCAAAGTTTTTTGTCACCACATTTATCATATATCTAGATCTGGTACTTAAATGTAAACTTATCTTTGTGAAATCATGAAATATTAGCTCAAATCCGATAATTCTAATGATCACTTACACAGAAAAGCATATGTGGGACAGTGTATTAATATTGCTTGGAAAAATACCTGACATTTGATGGGATTCCATGTTAGTGCTTATTTTGCTCATTTCTCAGCAATTATGCATTTTCTTCCAGAGCCATTTGGCACATATTTTTTATTTATACTTACAAACACTTGGGTGGTAATTTCATTGGATTCTGTTCGAACTCATTTTGAGATTGTTACCACAACTGGTATTTGTCTTCAGGATTCTCTTGATGTTTTGAACAAAATATGAAAGTAAAGTTAACCTGTATAGAATCGTGCAGTACAACCTATATAGGCATATACTACAACTTTGATTCTCTTACATATTCATTGGTATCATGTGATTGTTTTAACCCCTCCCCACCCTTC